>NC_066856.1:8388724-8511224 GCF_001640805.2 Lates calcarifer | reverse complement strand
CGTCAGAATTTGGAACCAGGCCACTCTTGTTGTCACTCAGCTTGTCACCTCCATTGGCAGTGAGGCTCTCAACCTCATTATTATTACCCTCATCTCCAGTTGTAGCATCACTAATGGCTGTATTAATTGATGATGTCTCATCGAAGTCCATCTTAGTGAGATCATAAGATGATGCTTCTGCTGAATTAATATTAGGCCCTTCAGTTTCATCACAGTTTTCAGCTTTTAAGGATGAAGGGCTTAAGAAGTTTTTTACTTGTGCCTCAGATGGTTTGAGTGGAGTTGAGGATGCAGCAGGCAGCTCATACTCATTTGGCTCAGTCTTTGTAGGCAGCTGTGGGTAGTCAAAGAAATTATACTTATTTGGACTTTCTCCTCTTTCATTGTCTTGATTCATCATTGGGCTTGGTGGCAAACTAAAGCCTGCCTGCTTAGCCTCATGCCAGTGTCTGGATCGTATGTGGCTATCTAGAGCAGATTTAGCCTTGAACAGTGCTCTACAAAAGGGACATTTCTTGTGGGACTGGGAGGGCCCTATAGCCCTAAACTGCCCCTTTCTCTCCCTTGCACGAGTGTTTTGGAACCAAACTTGCACAACTCTCTTTTTCAAGCCAACCTCTCGTGCAATGTGGTCCAACATCTTCCTTGTTGGGTTAGAGTCAAGAAGGTATTTGTCATAGAGAATCTCCAGTTGTTCTGGTGTAATGGTGGTTCTCAAACGTTTATCTCTGTGTTGCTCTTCACTGCTGTTCCCACCATCTTTATCATTAGCGCTTTCGTCCTTGTCATCCAGTTTCCTCTTCATTGCTCCAGAGCCTGCTGCAGAAGCCAAACCGGAGCTACTCTGAGAGGGGATTTGGGAAAGGCCTCCAGATAACAGCTGGCTAGCCATTAGGGGGTTGTTGGGATCAAATATCATATAGGGCATATCAATAGGTCTTTCAAGAAACTGAGAGTGAAGGAATTGGTTTTGGGCAGCCAAGAAATGCATATGCTGGTGCTCCTGCCATAGCTCCACAGTGGGGAATGCAATCTTACACTGGTCACACTGGTACTGAAGCATCTGGTGGGGGAGGCTGTTTGTGAGTGAGGAAAGGGCCAGGGAGAGTGGACTTGAGGGCACTGCAGCTGCCTGTGGCTGGGAATGGGGTCTTGACATTTGAGGTTGAGGAGCTTTCTGAGGAGGTGGCTGAGGTGTGCAAGCCTTAGATGGTCTGGGTTCTGGAAGTGACTTGATCACTGGTGAGGGGGCAGTCTCAGTTTGTTTAAGGTCAGTTTCAGGGCCAGTGTCTGGCTTGGGGGATGTTTTCCCCATGCTGGCACGAGGAGAGGCCATCACAGGGGAGCTAGAGCCAGAGCTGGTAGCAGTTCCTGTTTGAGACTGCTTAGGTGGCTCAAATGGTACTTGGGGAGTCTTAGTTGGACCTTGCTCACCACAATCTGTGTATTCCTCACAGGCAAGGTCCTCATTACCTTCCTCATCTTCATCCTTGTAACACTGCTTTTTCTGGTGAGTAATAAGATCAAAGATGCGTGGGAACACAATGTTGCACTTTTTACACTGGTACTGCATGTTGTTGGTTCTGATGTATCGCTCATTGGTCAACTCTTTTTTCTCACTGTCTTTAGAATCTGCTTGGTTCTCATAGCTCTTGCGAGCTTTCTGGCGGGCATTCTGGAACCACACCACAATGACTCGGGTTGGTAGGTTGAGCACGGTGGAGAGCTGTTCAATCTCATCATCCTTTGGATAAGCATTAGTGTCAAAGAAATCTTGAAGTACTCTTAACTGGTAATCAGTGAATCTGGTCCTCGAGGACCTCTTGTTCATGGCTGAGTCATTTCTGTAGTATTCAGCTGCACTGAGCTGGGGCTCCATTCGAATATCCTCCAATGTAGTAATGGGAGGAATATTAAAATTGTAGGGAGAGTCTTTACTCCGCTGCCTCTCTTTGAAGAGGGTGTTACGGAACCAGTGCTTTATGACTTTTTGGGGCAAGCCAGACTTCTCTGACATCTCCTGGATTTGCTCTTCATTGGGGGAATTGTTGATGTCAAAGTTTGCACGGAGGATCTTAAGCTGGTCATCAGTGATACGAGTGCGAGGTCGCTTAAATTGTGACTGGCGAAGGAAGTTTGGATCAAGACCCAGTTGTTGCTGACAGAGCTGTGTAAGATCTGTGGGAAGAGAGTCCATAGTGGGCAGCTGGAGGGCCAGCTGAGGGGGCAAACCTGGGTGCTGGACGGACTGCATCATCAGGGGTGGGAAAAGGGGCAGATCCAAGGGAACAGGGAGCTGCACTTGTGGGGGTGCAGGAGGGGCAGTTGATGGTGGAGGAGGGGGTGGTGGCTGGGGTGGTGGTGCCTGGTGAGAGGGTTGGTGTGGGGTCTGATGGGGAACAGGAACTGGTGAAGGTACTGGAGTTTGGGGCTTGCTCATTGATGTAGAAGGAGGCTGAGGAGCTGTCACTGGAGCTGGAGCTGGAGGTGGCGGAGGAGGAGGTGGTGGTGGCGGCGGCGGTGGTGGAGTCTCAGGTGAAGCAGGGTTTATTGGATAGAGTTTATCATAGGCCTCTCTGTACTGCTGGGCAAACTTTTCAAGCTCCACATACGGGAAAAAGTGGCTGTGCACATGTTCCTGGTGGCTTTTGAGAATGAGCATGTTGGAGAAGAGCTTTCCACACATTCCACACTCAAGCTTATCAGTGTTCATTTCCACTTGTTCAACTCCATCTTTGTTCTTTTTTTGATTTTTTTGTCTGTTTTCATTGTACTGGATGACTAATTCAAATCCAAAGTTCTCTAGCAGTGCTTTGGCTGCATTGCCCCTTGCTCCTGACACAATACGTGGAGGGGGAATCAATGGCTCTGGGAACTTTGACTTTTTAGGGTCTTTGTTGTCTTTTCCTCCATCACTTAACGCATCACCTCCATTTTCCATCTTTGCTCTGTTTTCTTGTTTCTCTAGATGGTCCTCTGCCTCTCTTGACATCTGAATCTCTGAAACTGACACAGTGCTGGACTCCATTTTAGGTTTGTGATTCTGCAGCTGCTGGTTTTTCTGTTGCTGAATTTGTGACTGTGTCTGAGTGGCTTGCTGCTGCTGTTGCTGCTGAGCCTGTTGCTGTGCCTGAGCCTGCTGCAGCTGGTGCTGCTGTTGCATCTGCTGCTTCAGATCCTCTAGGAATGATCCAGTAAGGCCGGGCATTCCAAAAGCTGCTGCTGAGTGCAGTGCAAGTTCTGGGCTAAGGTTGAACTCAGCTCCTGGGATGTAGAAGGGGAAGAGGAACTGTGGCTGTTGAAATTGTAGCAGTGCTTCTGGGGTCATTGGAAAATGGGGAAAAAAAGCTGGATTAAGGAACTGAGGCTGGAAGAAGGCAGCTTGTTGCTGGAGTTCATGTTGAAGCTGCAGCTGCAGTTGGGCTGAAGACTGCGCTGACTGGTGGCTGCTTGCCTGTGCTGAAACATGGTCAGTAGTTGTTTGTTTTGTATTGTTGCCACTGTTAGCTTCTTTGGGTTCCACAGTGTGTTCTTTGTTGGCAGAGGGTGTTCCACTTCTAGCAGTATCTAAGTTGCTGTTGTTCCCTTGTGTGCTTGGTGCTGGACTTTTTGCAGGTACTGGACCACTGGTGCCAGAGATACTGCTGCTGCTGCTGCTGCTGCTCATTTCAGTTTTGGCTGTTCTTGCTTTGGTCTGGTGGAGTACTGACCTCATGTGAATTTCAAGTGTTGAACTTTGGCTGTAGGCAACATTGCAAATATTGCATTTGAATGGTTTGTTGTCAGTGCTGTTGCTTGTCTCTTGTGGAACTGGGCTTGATGCCTCTTGAAGGACCTTCTTCAACTTATGCAAGTGGGAAACTGAATTATAGTGGACTAGTAGTATGTTCTTCTGGGTGAAAGACTCTTTACATACTGTGCACTTGTAAGGCCGTGAAGGGTCCAAAAATTTCTCCATTGTAAAGTTGGGCCCTTTTCTAAATGGTAGGGTACGTTTTGGTTCTGCTCCCATGTCATCAAGCAGAGAGCTACTGTCACTTCCTGTAGGACTGGGCTTCTCTTCCTGGTCAATTTCATCATCTTTGTCCAAGTCATGTTCAAAGGCCTGAGCTTCCTCCAAAGCCCTGGCCTCACTCTCAGTGATATCTCCATTCATTGGGAGATTGCCTATGAGTTGCTGCACTTCAGCTTCACTAAGTTCAGGATGTCCATTTTCCAAATGCTTCCTGAGGGCCAGGAATGTTCTGAAGCTGCGCTGGCAAAGGCTGCACATAGTGGCTGCTCTGATAGCATGGTACTGGGAATGTATCTGAAGCTTCTGCATTGTCTTGAAGGCCAGGCTGCAGTGGTTGCAACGATACTTGTAGACATGGCGATCAGATACTGAGAGCTGCTGTTGTTGCTGCTGGAGCCTTTGGAGCTCACTGAGATGGTCCTGTAGGGTATCAGGGGACTTGCTATCATGTCCTAACCCACTGGCCCTCTTCCAGTCTGGGGCCTCTGAGGCCTCCTTAGGGGGTTTGAGTTCCTCACCCTGCAGATCCAATTCATTCTTGTCTTGACTGGTCAACTCATCCTTTGAGATGTTTCCTAAAAGTAGAAATACAAATTGAAGTACAATGCACTGCATTGTTTACTTATTCTTTTATTTCTGATACATGACAAAAATAAATAAATAACAAATAAATCTGAGAATGATACATGTATATATTCTTATATCTCAGTTAAACTTATGACTTAATGACTTGACAACAAATTACTGACAGAAACAAAGTTAATTAAGTGCCATGTATTGCTCACCTTGAGATTTTCCAGACCCATCAGTAAGAGAGGTAGAGGAATCCATTAGAGATAGACCTTTGTCTTGTCCAGTTTGGGGATGCATTATATTATTTGGTGTTGCTGTGTCAGGTCCAACAACCTACCAAGACGAAAACAATTTCTTTATTATCATATCAATTTATGTCCAGTAGTTTATTAGTAATCTTAGTCTATATCCAGTATTTATAACTGTTCAGTAAGTATTTAAAACTTATTTAACGAGATAATTTGCTCCTCTCAGTAAACAACATTTTGAAAATGAAAATGAAAAGCACTTTTTCTAGGTGTGTAAATACACTTCTCAAACATTTTAGGTGACAGACACATCTGTATCATGTGTATGTTAACAGTTATTCTGAAATTGCAGCAAAACAATCCTTATTTATTAATACAGCTAAATATCAGTAACTTTTTATTTGAAAACTTTTCCTCTTTAAAAGAATTTGCAGAAAATACATTTTTGCTGACACACACACACACACACACTAATCTTATTTATAATCATTACTTCTACATACAGTCAGAATCAGCTTTTCCACGCAGTCCGGAGCCACACTGTGAAGGTGTGTGAGATGCAGCTGCAGGTGAATCTTGTTGCTCAGGACATCCTGGCACAGTGGGCAGCGGATCACTGGCTGCATGGAATGCTGGGACATCACATGGAGCTGCATACGGTTGGCATCTTTACTGCTGTAGTTGCAGTATGGACACTGCTGAATCTAAAGAAAACACAAAACAAAAAACCAAGATGACTATTAACTATTTAGCTGGGAGTGGAGAAATAATGAAATGGCACAGGAATTATTTTTTCCACAGAATGTACTCCTTATCTTACTCCATATCTTTCTTGTGCTACACAGCCATTAGAATACCCTGCTGTTTACTGTCTGCCTCACTAAAGAAAAGGCCAGACATTACTACTATTTTTTCAAACAAATAAGAGTTTGATGAGGATATGCAAAAAATCATCTCTTCTGCTCTGTTAGGGGTAAAAACAACCACATATCTGCAAAATCAAATTGAGTCCTTACAGGGATTTTCTATTCTTCACTGCCCACTAACCTCAAACCACCATATTCACCTCTCCCCATCTTAGAACAGAAAATGTAGATCAACCATGTTTCATGTAATTCACTTAAGTCTCTCAACTCATGCAATTTTATTAGCAGAAAACACGATTGGCCAGAATTTCTAATCAGGAGATTACAGATGACAAAGGTGTGTACTCTCCCAAGCTACGCCTTGCCCTCATTACAGGGAGTACTCTGTACATAGCTGCCTCCCCACCACCTGTCTTAATAGAATCCATTTCTGAAATGACTAAGTCCTCCCTCCTTGCAGGGCCCAGAACCAGACAAGCTAATACTTCATAATCTAATTTAAAAACACATATAATTTAAAGAGATGCAAAAGGGGGAAAGAAGCAAGGGAGGGAGACCTAGGGCTAGTGCAGGTATTCCACTTAAGAACACAAAGACTGCCCTACTGCGCTTGATGCTAAAAAGCTCTGTCAGGGAGGGAATGGTGGGCTGCGTTTAACCCTTTGATAGAAAGCTGGCGCCAGCAAATGCTTAATGCTTAGCTTAGCATTTCTTCTTCATACAGTTCATAAGTATCTTCCCGATTAGCCTATCCCATAGTGACAGTTAAAGTTGGATGTAATTAGTGCTTATGAAGGAAAACTTGCCTCAGTAGCTATTAGCCTTCTGCACATCTAACAACAAATTCCAACATGTATTTGGAATATGAATTGCCAGATGTCCACCCTAAACATACGCATCACTGCGCTCCAAAACCAATAGGTGCATTTTCCTTGGCAAGATAAAATCAGTTTGAGGTTCATTGTCACCCTCACTTTGAGGATCAGCTAGAACACAGCATCTTTGAGTAGCTAGGATCTACACAATTAACACTTACAAGATTATTGCTAGCTCAGCACAATGGCAGTTTCCTTTTGATATACTACAAACCATTACCTGCTCATTGGCAGAGGTCTTCCCCTCAGCAGACTTTGGCCTTTTAGATGGGCTTTCAATTTGTCGATCTGGCAAGAGGGAATGTTTAGCCATAGCATTCGGTCCGGTAACCTCTTTGGATATGGCATTCACTCCTGGCAGGCGGTGGAGGGAGAGAGAGAGAAGAGGAGACAGACAGAGAATGTAAAGCATTAAAAATGAATGTTTTTCATCAATTAATCAGCTATTATTTCTATTTACAGCTTGCATGTCTGCAATTGTGTAACATAAGCCTGTATAATTTATAATACATGTCATTTAATAACAAAAAGCTTGACATTAACAATTTAAAAACACAAGAAAGCTGCAAAAATAAAAATATAGTGATGGCCAAAATATGGATTGATTTTTTCAAATGGAGCTTGAGCACAGAAGCAGAATGACATATTAAACAAAGGAGTTGAAAGAGAGTATGAGGGCTCCATGTCATATTGATATATCGTATCCCATAGATCACACATACATAGTGTATGAGCCATTGGAATCTTAATCTAAAATATATCACGTATATAAAACTGTCACAATTGAGTGAATAGATTGAAATGTCTGACATTTTGTGGCTGTTTCAGATCAAAAAGTGGTCAAATGACTACTGATACTCATATAATGGAGTGAATACTAAGTACACCAAATTAATATTCAGTGGGACATAGGTGATGATTTAAAAAAAAATTATTTGACAACAAGACAACATAAGCATGGATACAAGCATGGACTGTATTATTCACATTCATATACACTGATGTGTTTCTGCCCTAAGGACATGTGAAATGGAGAAAACTCAGTCAGGCTCATTATCACAGCACGACATACATTAAATGTTATGGTAATATTATACACTTCATTAGTTCATATACATTTCCCCAGCTGCCTCAACAACTCCTCTGTCTGTACAAGATGCTAAATTTTCGGGGCTTGGTCACGGCTGGTGGTACAGTAGCAGCGCTACTTGTGTGTGTCTGTTTGTATGTGTGCGTGTAAGCGTGTGTGACGTTAACAGCGGGGCTCAATGTGGAGAGATCAGCCTCTGGTTGTATTTAGTAAATGCTGCAGCCGCTGATAAATCTTTCATTAGCCTCATCCTAAGATACAGGCCATGCAGGCCCTGCTATACTCTGCCACTGCAATTTACCCACACAACACAAAGACACAGCAACAGCAGCTCTCCCTCCCTCCTTCCCTCCTGCGCCCTTGCTCTCTACCTCCCTCTCTCCCTAAGCCATCACCCCCCTCTCTCGCCTCCCCTCCCTTGTCTGGTCACTCAAGGCAATATGTGAGCCTCACTCTTGCGAATCAACGCTTCACGCTAGATGCACAAATGGAAAAAAAGGGAAATCAAAGCACTGATACATGGAGAGGGGGTTGAAAAAAACATTTTGTATTTCATATTATTCTGTGGCTCGTGTTTGTATTGGGCGCATATCAATTCCTCCGGCCCGTTCATGCATTTTAATTCTGTTGCATTAAGTAGGCGTTCCACTTATTTTATTTGTAATCCCCTATATCTGGAGCCTGAAATATTGGCCTGTCAAGGAAAGTGACAAGAGAGAGGGAGGGAGGGAAGAAAGGAAGAAAGAGAGCGAGAGGGGGGGAAAAACACATGGGCACAATGTGAATTTCCAAGAACATCCGAGAATTGCTCTGCAGCTCAGAATAGCAAGGTAATCTCGTCTTCCACTGCCTGTGATGGCCCCTGCAGGGCTTGTGTGTGTGTGTGTGTGTGTGTGTGTGTGTGTGCGCGCGCACATATGTGTGTGTATCATGTGCTTCATGACAGGCCTCTGACACTCCATTGGTCAGATCAGGCCAGGCTGGTGGCAACCATCATATCACCTGACCTTTCCAAAGCTTGTGCCCCGCCTCCCATATTTATTATGACCATTTCTAATTTCAACTTTCAATTTTTGCCTCCGTCTTCCAGTCAATTTGCAACTAAATTACATCCCTGCAAAAAGAGATGAGGCGATTGTCGGACAAGAGACTGCAAACACATTTACAATGCGGTGAGGGAAAGAGCCCACACATCAACATTGATTACTGTCATACTGAATGTAAATGTATGTTTGTGTAGTGTGTGTGTTTGTGTCTGTGTTTGAGTGTGTGCATGTAGAGCATGAAGATCTGTCCTTCTGGTGTAGATCTGCCTTCGACCTAGTGCTTTCATCAACACTTATGACACTAGCGCGAAGAAAAACGGTCAGGTTAACCTTGAATGTTGAGAGAGCAGTTCTCTCTATGGCCACTTAGGAGCTTTAAATGACAAGTCCCGTGGGTGAATAATAAAGTTATTTTGTGGCACAGAATTGCATTCAAAATTGAAGAGTGTCCTCCAAGGATATAATCACCTGTAACACAAATAAATACAATGGCTGGCGCAATCCAAACACAACCCATAAATTTCATCCCTCTGTCTGTTGTTTCTAACCGAATCCATGTTCTTGCCCTCAATAGTGCATATAGCTAAAATAGTTAGAGAGAAGTAATGAGAGAGAGCAAGATTGAGAACAAGACAGGAACAGTAGACTATCCTCTCATTTTCCTTTGTCTCTAGGCCTGCACCCCACATTTAATGACTGTGTCCTTTTTTCTCCTCCTTCTCCCTGTTCTTTCCCCTCCCTTCCCACCGTCCCCCCATCCCTTCATCCTTATGTGGGCTCCACCAGCTGCAGCCCAGTGAAGCGGAGGGGCAGAATAAACCTGACACCACCAACCCCACTCCACCAATGACAAATGTCTGCATGCAGCAGGACCTTGCTTGATTAGATAAATCAAAAGGTGATTTATGACATTCAACCCCTTTTGCATTGCAGGGGGAGAGAGCGGCACACTCACCACCCATCTTTATTTGCAACTGTCAATGGTGTTTAGGGAGCTGCGTATACACGCACTTATATACATGCAAGTGGGCGCTCAAATGGAGAGAAGTACAGTGCCATGGAGGGAGAGGTAGAGAGATGTGGAGAAACAGAGGGAAGAACAAGAAAAAATGATAGAGAGGGACAGAGAAGCCCATAGCTCTAAACACCTCAGGATATTTCTGTCCCAAATTGTTCCGCAAAAGGCAGGAGGACCGACAATGCCATTGTAGCTAATGCTTTTCCTGTGGATCTATTTTAGAATCTGCCCTTTTGTGTTGGAAAGGGTAAGACATTTTGTGCAAACTGAACCAAGCAAATGAGATTTTCACACAAACAAGCATATCATTGAATCCATATATCTCTCCGACTATGACTTTATATGAAATCAACTACATCATCAGGATCAAGTCTTGGAGCGGGCTTTCAAAACAATCAAACTGTACCTATTGCAGTCTTTTTTCTCTTTTTTCTTTCTTTTACAAGCTGCTAAACAATTAGATTCTATTCCTGACATTTCATTTCATGAAAATAAAAAAGCCCACAAACACAGAGCAGGGAGTGGGGGGGGAAAGGCTGTCAATTAAGAAGGAGCAGGCTGGGTGGCGGCAGCTTGGATTTAGTATTCAATTTAGCTGTCCTGAGCCCTGGCAGACTGGCTAAGGTTACGGAGCAGTAAATCTAGGAGGGAGAGCTGGCCAAAACGGGCCAGGGTGGGCCGGCCAACATGATTTACTGGCCTAGTGCTCTGAGGTTACGCATTAGGCTGACCCCCGGTCACCTGATAACATTACAGCAACACACTCTGAACCCCAAACTCCCACTGAAGCACTCAGCAGGTCCAGATCTAGCCAGAGGGAGGTAGAGAGAGGGAGAGAGAGAGAATGGGAAGGCATGGGATGGAGAGTGGTAGAGGTATCGTCAGATGGAGAGGAGAGAGAGGAAGAAAAGGCTGTTAAACAACAGCTGTCTTGTAATATGTGATTTTTAATGACTAGCCTACTTTTCGCTTCCATCTCCAGCTTGTATTCTAATGAGAGATAAATATGAGCATGCCCTTGTCACATTTGACAAATCGTCTGAGACATTCAACAAGCTGTCATTACACAGAAAACACACATAACATGCACAAAGGAATTGCTTCAGGCTCGTAATTAAACATGCTAATATCTTAAATATATTTTAATCTCATCTTAGGAAGACAGAAAATGAGCAAAGCTCTCACGTCAAATTGGCAAATTTGCTGGATGCATGCAAATTAAAAAAGACAAGCTAATATGGAATATTTAACATCTGATCTTGTTTGCACAGAATTCCACCCCCACCCCCCCACCCTGCACAATTCAAAACTGTACACAAAAATTAATACATAACATTTGTCTGCAGGAATAATGAGTAATTTCTTTGCTAATTTGAAGCAGGTAGTGATCTGTAATTTCCTTAGGCTGCCTCACAGGCTCATTTCCATGCCCAGGCCTTTGTTTAGTTGGTTATTTATAAGAAGTGGGCCCCTGAGCCATGGTGGCGACATGCGCCATCTACAGTACACACACAGCACAAAGCTATCTGGAAGTAATCCACATCGGGGACATTTGCATGGAGAATGTTACATGGATTATAATTAATCTAAAGTGACATGGGATTAAAAAAGACAATGTAAATGAAGCAAGGGAAAAAGCTCTTTCTGTCTTTCCTTGCCCCCCTACCCCAACTCTCTCTTTTTCTCTCTGTCTCTCTCTCTCTTCCCCTCTCTATCTAGCTGCCCCTCTTTGTTTAAAGGATCCTGGTCTTGGAGATGAAGTGCGCAAACACACTGCTCACTTGGTCACACTGTAATCCCTTCCCTGGAGATCTCCATACAGACAGACACACACACACACACACACACACACACACACACACACACACACACACACACACACACAGATCGGAACATTTCAAGCTTGCCAGAGATTTGGGGCTGAGGAAGGAGATGCTAAATCTTACTACATTAAGCTGGAAAAAGAGAAAAACAAGGCCCTGTCTCTGATGATAACCCTAGCATAACAACACGCTGACACAACAGGCTCCCTTTTGCATTTTCTGGCATTTGACTTTCTGAAACCTCCTTTAATCCAAATGCAAAATAAAACACCAAAAAACCCACAAGCAATATTATATCTGGATTCCTTGCCAGACTAGCAGCTGACCCCAAGGCAATTCCTAGAACAAATTATTCACTAAAATAAAAATAAAAAATGCATACAATTTGTGCTTTATTAAATAGATTTCTGACATCTGATAAACTATAACCGGGAACACGTACATACGTAAGTACACTTTAAAGTAGGAGGGACCTGGACACTTTGCCTTTTTTGCATGTGTGCGGTGGTGTTAAATGACGCTGGTGGTAATATGCGACAGTAAATGCATGGATGGTGGTTCCCCGCCAGTCTGTCAGACAGGCCTGTCAGAGAGATAGAGCTGAAAGATAGATGACTAGCTAAACTAATAGGCCCCAGCCTCACTCAGCTCTCCTTCTGCCTCATTGAGCCTCACATTATGGAGCTAGGTATGGCATGCTAGGAAGAGGAGGTGGGGAGGGAGCTTGAGATGGATAGAGGGTGGGAGTTGGAAGGTGTATGTGTGTGTGTGTGTGTGTGTGAGGCTGGAGGTGGGTGGGTGGTGGGGTGAGTGTGGTAAGAGAGAAAGAGGTGGGGAGATATTAGTAGAGGGAGAAAGAATGAGAGAGAGAGAGAGAGAGCGAGACAGAACCCCATGCAATGACAGAGAGAAAAAACGAGGAGAGAGAGAGAGAGACCCCATGCAATATTCATCCCCAGCCATGGATTTCCATCTCATACATAAAAAGATCATATGAATTCTTATTTGGGTAAATCAAATCTAACAAAGCCAGGGCTATCCCGACCACAGCCTGGCAGCAGAAGCATTATGTGCTCCCTACCTCACCCAAAATAACAAAAACACCAAGGCGTCTTATACAGATTGTTGCCCCTCCCTCGCTTACAACATTGCCATTCTTACCAGCGAATAAACAGTTTCTTCTTTCCCCTCTCTTTCTTGTGATCTTTTTTCTATCCGAGGTAATGCCTGGTGATAGGGTCACAGATTGGACAACAATTAAGGGATAGACAGAGCCACAGAAAAATAGGAGAGAGAGAAAAATGAAGGGAGGGCGCAGGAAAAAAAAAAAAACTAATTTAAGGGTTGCAGGGATGTGGTGCAATATTAGAAAAACATATACACAGGCCCCCCCATCTAATCCTGCGCTTATGAAAAATTAATATGTCATCGGAGAGGGCACAAGAACGAGAAAAGATTAATGCAAGGCGCTTATAAATTACAAGCACGCAAACTGATTTGATTAAAAAATAATCTGGGGCCTGGACATTGCCTGGTAATATCCACAACACTCAACTTATCCCTCTCTCTTCCTCTCTGTTTTTTTCTCTCTCCTTCTTTCCCACTCTCTCTTCCCCTGTCTCTCTCATTCTCTTTTTCTCTTTCTGTCAGATGGAAACGATTAAAGCAGGTCACATGGAGGCTAGTCAGCAGCATTCACATGTTACGCACACATGTTAGAACCTTATCTGAGGGAGAGAGAGAGAGATGAACGATAACTCAGAAGAGAAGGGAAGCTTATGGTTCATATGTGTTTTGTATGTGTGCAGACTTACGGTCAGTTCTCCTGCTGTCAGTCAAGTCTCGGTCAGTGAGGTTGAGTCCATGTCTGGAGGAAGAGCGAGGAGGTCTCTCACCATCCTCAGCAGTTTCTTCTGAAAAAGCACAGAGAAAACGACTACATTACCCATGATGCTCTTTAAGTAACAGTAGTTGCTGGTTAGAGCACTAAAAAATAAACCTCCCATAGTGCTTGACTTGAGAAATAGAGCAGATGTTTCATCAGATATTGCTGTATCATATTAGAGTCATTTTGAAAATATTCCTGTTTGTACATGTTCATTTAATCCTCATAAACCCCATTTTTTCTACACAAAGGTCAAGTTTACTGAACTGGATAGTGTATCTCACCCACAAATAATGCTTCTAGTGACTTGAACACATGTTCTGTTGAAAATAGCCCTGCCATGCCACTTCTAGATGGTGAAACATAATACATCCATGGTGTGAAAGCAGTGCAGTTATGTGAAAACAATATATGTCTTACTGGGAAACTACCAATGTTGCCTCCTCAGAAAGCACTATTCAAAAAAATTTATGTAAAGGCAATGTGTAATAATGTTTATTTCTCCATATAATTTCTTTAAAATAAAGGTAAATTCTTTCCCCCATGTTCTTTCTTTAAATAATTTAATCATTATTTTGGGTCAGGCAAATGTTTATATTAAAACATATTAAAAAGTTATGCATTCTACTTTATTAACAAACTAACATTATCATATAGCTTACAACACCCATTCTATGCCATAAATTAAATACATATTAAAGTAAATACATGTTATGTGTGTATATAAGTATATACATATAATACATATATGTTTATAGATGTCATGTCAGTGTATTTCTGTATATATCTGCAAAAAATGTCCGTGCATGCACACACACATGCACAGGCACACAAATAACACACACACGCGTGCAGCTCTGTACTATTAGCAGATTAGCCTGCCCATCTCTGAGAGTTCAGCCCCTTGTTTGATAATTCTGTGTATCTGCAGTGTTCTGCCAGTGGATTAAAGTGTGTGTGTGTGTGTGGTATGTGTGTGTGCGCTATGTGTGTGTGTACAAGTGTGTATGTGTGTATATGTGTCGCCAGCACAAGCTAACACTAATCCTAGCCGAGCCCCAGCGATCCCTTTCATCCAGCCATCATTTGTCTCCGGCTGGGCTGATGTCACTTTGTAATGAATTTTGAGCAGTCTGAGAGAGGCCAGATAACCAGGCATGCACACTCACAATCGCACACACACACAACACACACATTACAAACATATATACACACATAGCCTATATATATATATATACTACCCTCCTCCATCTCATGGCTAACTCACACAAATGCAAAATCAAACAGAAACACTTGCGCATAGGTGTCAAATCATAGACATGCAGTATCATATTCACACACACACACACACACACACAGACAGCAAAACCGTTAAAAATTTCATGTCTTCTAAATGGGGGGAAGGGGGGGGTCTCTTTCACCACAAACCCCTCACTCTGCTGGAGAATGAAACCGTTATATGTGTCTGTGTGCATGTGTGTTTGTGTGAGTGTGTGTAAAAAAGCTGCGCTCATCAATCCCGCACTGCCTTAATAACCATATTTTACAACACACACACACACACATGCACTCACACAGAGTCATATTCATAGAAATCAGGCAAAGGGTGCATTGAGGTCAGCTTGCATTTGCATACAATCACTTTGGCCATTGTATGACGAGCACAAGCGGTCTGCAAAAACCCCCCTCGGAAACATGATATGATTAACCCTTTCACATAAAGTGGGGGTGTGCGCACACGCACACAACCAAAGACAGACGCACAAAGACACAGACAGACGCACAGACTAAGCAGTGGCGCCGTTGCTTTAAGCGCCAACACATTAAGTGGACATTATATACAGCATGAAATTTTCATGGCAGATGCTGGCATGTGATTGAGGAGGAAAATTGTGGTTGTGTGTGTGTGTGGTTGTATTCATGAACACTGTTGTATTTTTGCATTTGCACATTCATGTGAGTACTGTACGCATTTTTCACATGTATACACAGTCTATGTCAAGGTGTATGTAACCGTCCTTGTACCTGTGTGTGTCTGTGTGTGTGTGTGTGTGTGAAATGAGGAGAGACTGGGGCAGCACTCTGCTCCTGATGTTTTATTAATATGTCGGTGACAACGGGGATGAAATATCTCCTGTCAGCCAAGAGAGCCCGGACTGCAGAAATTGCAGTTTTCACTGCTGGTGCTGCAGCGTCCATCTTTGTATTTTAATTCACCCCACCTTCATTGAGAGGGAAAGAGGAAGGATAGAGTGTGTGTGCACATGGGTGTCAATGTTGCGCATGTTGTGGGTTTGAAAGTCCATCATCACTGGTTTATCTTTTCTCTACACTTGACTTTTGTTCGATGCCAAGGAAAAGCAAATGGCACAAATTGAACAGCATGTTTCACAGAAGACTGAGAAAAGAAGAGGAGGGAGAAGGGTTGAGATAGAGAGGAAATAAAAGCTCTTGTATATATATATTGTGTGTGTGTGTATATATATATATATATATATATATATATATATATATATATATATATTTTTTTTTTTTTTTTTTTTTTTTTCCAGATAACAGGCTATAACAGGTTAATTGTATAAGCTAAAATAAGTTCATCTTTATCACTATCTGTTACCTTTATTTGTTTGATTCTACTTGATATTTACATTTTTACATTAGCCAATTAAAGTGGGTAAACAGCAAATTAAACACTCAGTTTTCCTTAAGGAGGACGGTGGGGAGAGGGGGATATGCGTCTGTGAAAGTGGTCATAGTTGCAGCCAGTACTTGATCATAACATGACTAAATCCATCCACCATCTTAGCTGACCTCTAGGGGGCACTCTACCTGTAGTTAGATAGGACACAAGAGGAATAGGAGACAATGAACAGAGAGAAGGAAAGAGAGGAAGGAATGAGGGTGAAGAGTGGGTGAAGAAAGAGAAAAAGAGGGAGGAGAGGAGAGGAGGGGTGATCATCTGGGCCTCATCAGTGTTTTTTTTTTTCACTCCTTTTCCCTTCTAGTCGGTTAGATCTGTGGTGAGCGTGTGTGTGCGTGCGTGCATACGGGGAATGTGTTTCCACACTGAGGACATTCCCAGACGAGCTCTCTCAATACATCAGCACAGTGTCTGCCCTCTGACTGACCCTGACAGTTACACACCACATGAGTGTGTATGTGAGTGCGCGTGCGCCCGCGTGTGTGCGCACATGTTTGAGTGTGTTTGTGTGGATGTGCGCCATTGATCAAGTGAGTGAGACAGTGACTGCATGTGTTTGCATGTGAGTTGTCATGTGCAAGTGTGTGTGTGTGCGTGTGTGAGAGGGGAAGAGAGAGAGAGAGAGAAGGAGAGAGAAAGAGAGAGAGGGTTCTGCGGCAGGGACTCTTAACCATCAACTTAATCGCTACCAGAGGACGCACAGAGCAAAACTTTCGCAGTCACCTTCCACTGCCTCTGTGCATACACACACACATACACACACACACACACACACACACACACACACACACACAGGGAATGGGTCAGGCTGTGGAGGGTGTGTGATTTTGGCAGCCTGGTGGGACTCTCTTTGATGTGGGTCGGTCGGAACATTAAAGCTGGCCGGTGAGCTCGAGCTAACCACAGACCATGGGTCCGATTACCCTGCAACCAACACCAGCCTATATTTAACCGTTAGAGAGGAAGAATAATTAAGTGACTCTTGATCAGGGATACAGGCAAATCAGTCTGGTTTTACATTTAACTATTAATTGGAAGCAAGTGTAACCAGTTAGCTTCCTGGATGAATAACTCTCTTGTTTATCCAATAAATAACTCCTGAAATCCCCAAACACTATTTGGTTTTCACGATCTTAGAAGAAAACAAAATGTTCCAAATTATTTCAAAACAAAAAGATTTTACAGTCACTCATGTTATTAGACAGAAAAAAACAAGTTCAGGACAGATAGATGGAGGAAGATAGAGATAAAGATATATAGAAAGAGATGTTTGGAAAGAAAAAATGGAGGAATAGACATACGGGAGATGGAGGCAATGGAGGATGTATTGAAAGTGTGTGTGTGTGTGTGTGCCTTCTAGCTGTATAATGACCTGCTCTGAGATCACTCTCTCCCCCTCCCGACTGCCCCTAAGGGCCCATAACCACCATGCCGGGTCATTATGTGCCCGGTGGAGGACTCAGTTGTACAGCACACAACCATAGAGCAATGCCACGCCGGGAAACTGGACACGGAGGCTCCAAAATGGCTGAATTCATTAGCTGGGCCGAGCTGCCTCTAATTTGCTTCCTTAGGGCTAGGATGGTGCTCATTAAAGAGGTAAAGGAGTAAAAAAAAAATCCTCTTTTCTTACATTATTGTTTATCTTAAATCATAGACACCATGAAAGCGGAACATCAACTAAAACGATAATTGCTGCCAAAGAAAATATCATAAGAAATATATGAGAAATGCTAGAACAACTAGACTATATGGCTGTTATGATTCTATATGCTACATTATTATCAGTACTGTTGTGTTATATGTCTAAAAACATTAAAAAAGACTAGATATAGTCTTTGTCTGGTGTCTTTGTGGTAGTAATGCAGTCTTAATGTTTTGCGTAACACCCATGACTGCCATGTCTCCACCACTTAACTGTGATGTTGACGATGATTTCTTTGTACAACTCTGGTCATGTCCCCTGTGAGACGAGCAATAGGGGCCCTGTGATGTCACATTCCTGCGCCGCGCGCGTGGCTCTAGTTTGGCCTCTAGGTTTTGAAGGGGAAAGCTTTGAAACATTACACCATCCCACACAGTCACAGCCATGTGCACACGCACACACACACACACAGTCAAGGGCCAGTGGTAATACTGCCAGAGTAATAACCTTACAGACTTACTGATCTCCCTCCCTCCCGTTCTCTCACCCTCAAATCTTTATTTACCCTACTCTCCCTCTTTATCCCCCCTCTCTCCCCTCGTTCTCCCTGTACCTTTCCCCCCGAATTTCAGCGCGTTTAACAAGCATTTAGATCTTAACCAGATGTTGTTAATGTAGCATGTCTAAAATACTAAACATCAACCCAGCGGAGAGGGGCTACAGCTCCTGCACAGGGCCTGGGAATAACTGACACACACGCACACACACATGCACATGCTCACACACACACCTACACACGAAACCCTCTGCACATAACACACATTTACTCCCACACAGCGTTCAATGTATTTCACGCACAGAGGTCCACAGCCCACATGCTAACATGTAAATACACACACCAGCACAAGCAAACACACGTGTTTCCATCCATACACTCCAATCCACCCACACCCACCCCATTTATTATTACACCAGCAAAAAAAAATATCTATTGTTTCAGGTTGACTCTGAAAGCCAGACAATAGGATTGTCACATTTAATACGCTCCTGGTGTGAATGTCAATAAGTTGAACTGACAGAATAAGCTGAAAAAATGACTTTTGTGTAAAAATGCTTGTATCAGCAGCTCCAAATTTGCTTTGTTGTTGTCAATTACGACTTCCTGAGACACTTCATTGTATTTTCCTTCGCTCAAATTGCCCGCTTCGCTGTCTTGCAGGCGACTAACAAAACACCTATTACTCTTTTGAAAAAAAAAAAAGAGAAAAAGAAAATCATATGAATAAACATAGCCAAGATTAAAGGCTTGCGTGTCTTGCTTGCTGCGCAGACAGAAACTGTTGTTTCGTATTAAGAGGGGTTTCATTTTCGGAGCTGTGAGCACTGGGGGGGATGATGTTAATGATTCTTTAATAGCAAATACAAAAGGTTTTCACAGGACAAAAGTAAGGCTTCAAAAGGTTCAGTAGTGGAAAAAAATTGCTGCAACACCTGGCCTCATACAATGGCCTAGAACACCTACTGTACACCTCCACACGTGTGCATACACACACACACACACACACACACACACACACAAACACCTGCATCTTACACAACAGCCATATTGCATTTCGGCTGTTTGAATCACCTTAGGCTGAGTAGGTGAATTGAGGAGGCGGCACGGCAAGCTTACTGAGGGATTTAGGAATAATTTGAAAAGAAGATTCCTCTCCTCTGTTTCATCTCCCCCCATCTCTTTCTCTATTTTCTGTTTTTCCTGGTCTTTTATGATTCCTCAGTCCAATATTTATCTAGCCCCTGATTATAAACATCTGGCCGATGGGGCAGTCCACACAGCGGCAGCCGCAAAACACGCACACACACACACGCACTCTCTGAGAGTCACACACATAGTGGAAATATCACACACGCTCGCCAACGTGACCCTGTCAGGTCCAGAATGACGGAGGTGGGAGGGAGAAACAGAAAAGAGAGAAAGAGAGAGAGTCGGACCAGACAGAGACAGAGAGAGAACTAGGAGCTGAGGGTTAATGGCCTTCCCATCTCTGTGATAAGAATTCATTCTGTTCTATTACCAGCACTTATCTACAGAGGCTGCTGTCTTTCCCCTCTCTCTCCCTCAAAAACACACACATACACACACACAGGCATGCATGCACGCACACGCACGCACAGCGAGGGTCTGGGATCAATAGATGAACCTAATGAAGAAAGCAGCTGTTTCTCGGCATACCTGCTCAACTCTATCAGCCCAACAAGATCTCCCTGACGCATTCATCTGTCTATCTATCCAACCATTTGTCTATCCACCTATCTATCCATCTGTCCATCTATTTTTATATCTTTTCACACAGCTATCCATCCATATACCTATCCTATCTGTTCCCTCTTTGCCTCCATTTATCCCTCTATCTGTCCATCCATCACTACACTGGTAAACAAAGATACCAGGCAGGGTTGATATAGTTTCCAATTGACCAGACTGGTCCTTGTCATGTATTCAAGGTTTATCTATTTTTCGGGAAATAATACAAGGCCTGAAAACAGGGAATCTAATAAAATGGCTGCCATGGTTTAAGAGAATGGCTGAGTGTGTGTATGTGTGTGAGTGTGTCTATGCTTAAAATAGGCCTGTGACGGGCAGTGGCCAAATGGATAATGCTTAAACAGATCTTTATCCTATTGGGCTACTGTCCCGTTTTTAGCTGCATAAAAACCATCTGCTTTCAGCACCACCAAAAACAAGACTGTAATCCTGGATGGAAATCAAAGGAAAAGATCTGAGTAGATAGAAAGGACAGATAACTGTACGGTTATAAGATCAGAAAAAGTCATGTTGTAGTTTTCACCAATTAATTCCCTAAAAAAATGGCAATATAGTACAACAGAAACTTTAATCATCCTCATTTTAAAGAATTATAAGTTTATGATTTTTCTTTTTTTTTAATATATATATTTGTATACATGCTCTATTCAAAGTCTTGCTCATAGCTCAGGTAATGGCAAAAAATAAAAAATAAAAAGGCAAAAAATTACTTAAAGTCTCCATTCATTCTGTTCATTTTCAGTTCTTTTCTATGTCCACATTCCTTATTGATGGGGCTTCAGTTGAGTCTGCAGCAACGCATAGCTGCCATTAGCACATAACAATTTCATATAAGCCCGTGTGATGTGTCTTTTGTCACTGAAGAGTGTACAAAACAAAAATGTGTGCATCATCAGGGCCTTATTATGTGTTGAGGTTAGGAGGGATGGGAAGACTCTTCAACATAAGAAGAATAGTGTCACAGAAGAAAAAGAGAAATATCTTCAAACCCAATTATTCATTAGGTTGCTCTGAATCTTCTACAAAATGACCACATGGAACCTGTAATACATGGGCATGTATATTCACATGCAACACACACACACACAAATACACAGACCTGGGGCAACTGCCCCAGAGATGGTATTCACAGACGGTTACAAATAAGGAGTGTTGGCTTTCCTCTGACTTTCTCCAAAACATGCAAAAAATGTCCATTTCATTACTGGCTAAACAATGTCATATGGGCCCCCACTGGCCCTAATAGAAGCAGACAAAGACAGAGCAGCACACATATGCTTCGAATAAATCAGATTACTGAGGGAGAGTGGGGGATAGAACGAGTGAGAGAAAGAGGGAAAGAAAGAGAGACACCGCCAGACACTTAGAGGATTGACAATATTCCCTTTTCTTGCTACCTCCATCCCTCCCTTTCCCCCTCCTCTCCTTTCCTTCACTTACTTAAACCCCCCCACCCCCCAGCGGGATCTGTTTTAGATTTGAGCCAGTGCTAGAGCCATATCTCTACCTTATCTCTGCTAGCCGTCAGAAAACAGAAAGCTCCATGTTTCCATGCATTAGACTCCCGGCCCCTGACACGCCACTTGAAAATCTCACAGCCCCTCAAAATGGCTGAGCAGGAAAATAAAACAGCAAAGATATCATTTAATCAAATGAAATGCAGGTTACCGGGTTGCGTTGATATCATTTTTTGGAGTGCGCTCTGATACAGTGTCATATCAAAGAAAATGTCAGCTGTGAAAATTATGGAAATGCATTTTGGGATTGTGACAACAAATGTCACCCAAAACCTCCCAAAATGAGATCACTGTTTGAGAGCCACAAAGCATCATTAGATGTATTTGAAAAGCTATCAGAATTTGAGGGGCTGTGACATTTTTCACCCCCTGACCACCTCTGGGTATCGACCCCCATCAAGTTATCCCTTTGTGTTTTTGGCTCCAATTATGCCAAAGCACTTCTCTGATGACTGTAAAGGGAAGTATTGATTCTCCTTAAAGTTGTAACAAAAAAAGGAGAAAAGCATGGACAGGGTGAGGAATATGTTAACAATTTGAAGAAAAAAGAAAAATCAATATTCAAATGACTCCTTTTATTGATTTATAATTAAGTCTTAATTGTGGCTAGGCTTGGACTCTCAAACTGCCCTGTGACAATACCCAGGAAAGAAGATAGGGGAACATTATTGATACACTTTAACAGTGGTGGTCGCCCAGACATTGATTCAGCCGTTTTGCGGTGCCTTTGGCATGCTCTGAGGATCTAAATGCACGTGCATTTGAGGAAACACACACAAACCACTGAGAAGACTATGCACACACATGTGCATGCACAAACAAATACACACACCTAAGTGAACTAACACAGCATAATTAACCTTCATCTGGGAAAAGTCAGGGCTGACTTATCTGCAAACTTGACTCTGCATACGTGTGTGTGTCTGTATGAGAGTGTGTATGTATCTGTTGTAATTACACCATTAGGTGCGGAACTGATTAACTTCAAAATGGTTGGTGGGGGTATTATTTTGGACAAAAACAATGTGTGTGAAAAGAATGTGTGTGTGTGTATGCGTGTGAAATGTATGCTTATATAAGGTTATGTAGATTTTTATGTCTCACTATATTTATTTGAGTTGAGTGTGTGTTTGTTATTTCTTCATGTGCTTCAATCCATGTGGCAATATGTGAGTCTGTGTTCATGTTCAAATATATGTGTGTGTGTGTGTGTGTGTGTCTCTGTCCCCACGGGCCTAATCAGGTATCAGATACCTTTTGTTTTGGGAGCTCATTGATGGATGAAATCTTTATCTGTGCTATTGATCAGGAGGACGCAGGTCCTAAACTGTCTGTCTAGCTGCCTGCCTGCTCCAGCTCTAACAAGATTGCCAGGGCTGAGTATATCAGTTAACATTTAATCAATGGCAGCTTAAGACACTGGGGCTAAGGGAAAGAAGCCCCCCACTTCAGCCCCCTGCCCCAAACCATTACCCGGGATTGAGGGGGAACTATATGTGTGTGTGTGTGTGTGTGGGTTCAAGATGATTACAAGGGATTGGGTCTGGTTGATCACATGTCTTCAGGGGACAGAGGTGTGTGCATGTGTGCGTCAGTGTTTACAGGCATGCGAGTGCTGACTTGTCGATACATATTAATATGTCAAAAATGCCAGAGGGGGTGGTATGTGCTACGCTGCTTGTGCCGCTCTGAGGAAAACAGGAAAACTGAATGAAGCGACTGATGTGTTAGAAAAATCGTCATTCAAATCAAGTGAAGGCTTCAAATTGAATACGCCTGTGTGGAGAAAAAATAACACACACACACACACACACACACTGCAGTGGAAAGATAAGACATATCAGGAAATGTGTGATTTTTTTTTTCTGCTTCGCTTGCAAAAAGCCCCCTGATGGTAAAATGCAAAAAAAGGAGAGTCAGCAAAAAGGAAATATGATCAGTTAGACATTTTTTCTTGCTTTTAATTTTACCATCAGCTCATCTTACTGTAAATGAAACCCCATCAGATCTAAGAGGCAGTTCCTTCGTCTCCCATCTCCAATTTTTTCTTTCATTTTCTTATTCATGCTATCGCTTGACCTCATCATCATCAAATCTCATTTTGAGAGAATTAAAGATGTACTTACAGTACAGTACAGTACACTTTGCCTATGCACTGTGTGTGTGTGTGTAAGGTTCAGAAATGGTGTGTGTGCATCTGTCAGGAGGGTTACTCTGACTGGGGAAACCCCTCTCACGTCGTTGCCTTTCGTCCAAAGCCTGGGAGATTCCCACCACCAAAAATCAATGTGTGTGAGAGCATATGTGCGCCTGTGTGTGTGTGTGTCAAGGTTTTGTAAGACAAATCTCTCCAGCATGCGCCGCTTTAGTGCTATTGAACCAGGCTTCGATCACTCGGCCACTGTGAATAATGCAAGGGAGGCTACTGCTCACTTACAGCACAGGATGCTCACATGTGTGTATGTGTGTGTGCGCGCGTGCGTGTGTGTGTGTGACAGGATGGTCCTTTTTCCTTGTTGCAAATGTAACAGGGCAGTTCTTCGACGTTCCTCCACTTGGCCCTCTTAATCTCGTGTCAGATACAGGAACTCCCACATTGATACTGTCTCTTTGAGTGTGTGCGCCACATGTGCGTGCACAAGTGTGTACGCTAGAGGCTTCTACAGTAGACAGGAAGAGCTTAACTCAAGCAGACAGCTCAGGCCTGCACTTTGACACACCCTGACTCATTACATACAGCCAGCACACAGTGGAATATTGTCATTAAAAAAGACAATTAGATATGAAGTCAAGGGAGCATCACTTACGCACACATGGACACACACGCCTGCAAACACACAGCGCAGGAAATATAGGTGAACACGCTCTCGTCTTCATATCCCCAGGTATATGAAGCGGAGATATTAATAATAAGGATGTTACAGAGTAATTAAAATGATTCCAAATGATGAGCGTGTGTGTTTTTGTGTGTGTGTTTCTGTTAATTAAGCTGAATGATTTGATATGACACAAACCGTAATGCTTTAATGGTGTCCTATACTTGATGTGGCTGGAGGGGACAGTTGATGGGGCTATAGGGAGAGACAGGGTGACACACACACACACACACACACACACACACAAAAACAGATACAGCTGCTCATTGGCCCTGCCTAAGAGGAACATCTCTTTTTTCGACATAATTATCTGTGTCATCACTTATGAGGCAATTAAACAAACATCAGTTCCTATTTCCTCTCCCTCTGTCTCTCCTCTCTTCTTATTCCACTTCCTCATCCTCTTCTCTCCTGCCATCTGTGCTCCCATCGCTGCTCCTCTGCTCTTTTTATTTAATCTTCTCATTGCTCCTCTCCAACCACCACCCAGCCCCACCACCCTACCCCACCCCACCCACACCAACACATACCCCCCCCGAGCTCCCACCTCCGCTCCTCTTCCTCCCCTCCTGTGTGACTCCAGACAAGGTTTCAATTTCAGCATGCTGATTGTCTCATTGCCGACTCTATGCATGTCTAACACTTACTGGCACTCTGGGGACCAGCAATACACACCATAGAATGCCTATTACACTCCCACACGTTTCTGGCGAGTGTGTGTTTGTGTTTTGTGTGTGTGTGCGAGCATGTGTGTTTGTGTGCAAGGGGTGATGAGGGTGTAAAATGCCTATTACGCTGAGAGTCTGGTCTCTCTTACACTGGAGAGAATTCTCTGGCGCCTAAAGAGCAGAAAATTGCAACGCTCCTCTTCCTCACTCTCCATTAACCTGCTTTTGAAACAAAGGCCTGGCCAAGGTGTGTGTGTTTGTGTGTGCGTGTGTGTGTATCCTTGCCCATTAGCCTTATGTGCTATCATGAGTAAAGCATATTGTGGACCCAACCAAGCAGAAACACTGGTGTCTTTTCTGCATATACCTTGAATTCTCTTTGTTTTCTATTTCATCTAACTGCACTGTACAGGCTATGTTTTGCATGGTGCACTTTTTACATAACAGCACCTTCTGTTCATCTTTTTGTCTCTCTATTCAATCACCCAAAATTTATGAAATGTATATTTTTATGCCCCTAAATGAACTTGTCACTCATTTTTTTCTTCTTACTTTCCGTCATAAAAAATGGCAAAGGGAGATGCCATCTTATGAAGAGCTTCAAGATGACTAAAGCAGCAGGCATATTTGTATAATTTGCACAAAGACATCCACATCAAAGCACAAATCAAGACCCAAGCTCGTTCAATGGATTTTTATCAGTCTACCCATTTCTTGTTCTTTTTTTTCCCCAGCATCCTTTTTCCTCTCTCTGTCACATTCCTCTTTCTCTCTCTCTATTTTCAGAATGTTATTAGGACATGATAAAAGCAAAAGGGATGTCATGACACGGGACCCCCTGTTAGCATTAGGAGGTGGGAGAGAGAACGAACGAGAGAAGGAAGAAGGGGGTGGAGGGGTGGGGGGGGGGGAGAAAGATGAAAGAGATTTGTCTGGAAATGATTGCTCACAAGGCATTGATTCTCTGCTTTAATCTCACACAGTGTGCTCAAATTTCCTATTAGGGAGATGAAGAAAAGGAGAGAGAGGGAGATGGGTCTTATTCACATAGGTGGGGAGGTGAAACTTAGCATGTCTCTCAGTGTTTCTTTGAGCAGACAAAACATACATTTCCCTTATTCTGGAAAGAAAACCAATGTCCAGAATTTTTTTTTTCTTTTACGTGGGCTGTCTTGGTTTTAGGCCATTTGTCTACTGTAAGTAAACACGAGAGAGGAACAGCTATTGCCACTGAAACTGCTGGAGGGGCACACAGACACACACACACATAGGACAAGCCACTGACAGCTGCTATAGCTGCAAAGCTTCCTCCGGTTAGTGACGATTAGCCTTGGCTATTGGTAATCAATAGCTGCTATCAATTCCATACCTCTCATTGATGGATGAAGTAAAGGGAACAGAGAACAGAGTGAGAAAGAAGGGAGGAATAAAGGGAAAGAATCTGTTGCTGCTGCAGGGAATGGTAAAAATTCTACCTGACAATACTATCTCCTAACAAAATGTTTCTGCTGCTTTTTTTTTTCTTTGTGTGAGTGTGTATGTGTGTGTGTGTGTGTGCATACAGGCTGCCTTAAATGTCCATCTGTGAATTGTATCATCGCAGTCTGAGATTAGTGGCTGCTTGGACCCAGCGAGCGTATTGCCTGGTTACCGCGGCTCCGGCTCCACACAACCCTCCTCCCATCACCGGATTGTTTGTCTTAATGCTGTGTGACATGGCCCATTGTTTTGTCCATCTGTGGTTAAGAGTCAATGGACAGAGGGTGTATGAGGGTATCGAGGAGAGAAAAGAATGGAGGTGAGGGAGAAGAAAAATAAAGAAGAGCAGGGGTGAAAGGGGAGGGGGAGAGAAAAGGATGAAGGCAGGAAAAAAGGAGAGAAACAAGATGGGGCTGAGAGGTGAAAAAATATGGAAAGAGAAAGAGAGAACAGTAAAACATGCAACAACCCTGTGATTTCAATATGGTCCTTGGACTTTACATTCACCACTTCCTTTTTCAGGACCTTCAGTGGCTTTCAGTTCCATATGGAGTGGGGCCTTAAGCTCTTTGTGATATCACAGACGTGAAAGACGTCCTGGCCCTGTGACGCCAGTCCCCTCTTCAAAGGGTTAAGTCATATTTACTATGCGTCCTCAGAGCCCCACGGCTTTGTATTGTAAATAAGACTAATGTGGCATTGGTCAGGTATGCTAATTCAGATAATCAGCGCAATTTCTGTAAATTATAACTGTCAGTGTGGTGGGCACAGAACCTTGGCGGAAAACATGAGGGAACAATTTAGCCCGGGTAATACCCCTCCACCAAAGAGCTGCTCAACTCAAAGAAAAACAATCGGCCTGAGCCCATACCGCCTCGACACACCATTTCAAAAATAGTTTATGGTGAACGAGGCTCATTTTTTCAGAGGCACAAGTCAGCCTGCTGCCCTTTTTTTCTATGCACACACACAGACCACAAAGTAATTATAATTCGCTTGGATGGAATTATTCAAAAAATGACCACATCTTTTACTCGCTCAGCCATAGAGAATATGGTTTTGGGAAATTTGGGGTAAATTGCTACTTGCCGAAAATATAATAATATACATATATGAATGTGTCTTATTTTGATTTGACAAATGATTTAAAATGCAGTGTATTGTCTCCAACTAATTGCACAGCAATAAAAAAACTACATACTTTACAAAACTCCTCTTGGGTAAAATCACATCACTCTCATCAGAATAGTTCTCCCTAGGAACTGCATTTTACTCATGTTGGGCACATAAAATAACATTCCAAGTTTTTATTATGCGAGGAATGGATCCCGTGTGACCCAAATCTGTGGACTTTACCTTTTATGTAAGTAACTTCCTGTTTCACAATGAATGAGAAAGAAAAGGTCACAAATAATTTGTTAACTGTAGGTAATCAGCTGTGTGTAAGCAAATCAATATGCAATATAATTGGCTGCCTTAACCTATTTAAGCCAGTTCTAAACACAGATATCTAATAGATAAATGCATCAGGGAGATGGCATATGCAAAAGAAGCACAAAATGAGAGACTTAAAAAGGACAAAACTGTCCTTTGATGAGCCAGTCAGCTGGTCTCACCTTCTGCATTCTGACTTGAAAATGAAAATGGCCACCGCTGAGCTAACTCTAGCGGTTAGCTAGATCTGGGTGTGTGTTGCATCCTTTCTTTCACTCCTCCGGCCATCCGTGAATGTTTATGTAATGGCCACAAATTACTGAGACAAACCCTGGAAATAGACTTCTGTCTGAGGAGAGACCTTCTTGAAAAAAGAAGTGAACCGCTGGAATGGCAAAACCACCGCCACCACCCAGAGGAAAAAAAAAGTACAAGGAGTGAAAGTGAGGGAGGAGGGAAAACCTAATACCTCAAAAGATGCCTTGGTGTCATCACATCGAAATGCTCTTTGGGAAAAAGCGAAGCCCTTTCCCACACTGAAAACTGAATGATCGTTTTTTGTGTGATCGGTGCTTTGACTCAGTTCAGGCACACGCAGTTTAGGTTGGGTAAATTTGGAAACAAGAAATGTCAGCAGACTTGGAAACAAGCAAGATGGCACACTTGTTCTCTCCCCATATTCCATCACTTCCTGCTGGACAACGCACACACACACACACACACACACACACACACACACACACACACACACACACACACACATCTACATCCACACACAAGCACATATAGGGATGTTAAGTGTCCATTAGGCTCAGTTTTTAGCCTAGAGCTGCTATGTAAATGGTTAGCACAGCTACACTAATTTGACTGGGACTAAAAATGTCCTACAGCCTTATCACTCAGAGAAAACAAAAGGCTCTGGATACACACATGCACACACTCACATATACACACACATACACCCATATGCACACGATAAAAGTGTTATTGGTCTCTCTAAGTCAGAAGAGGTCTTTTGTTTAAAAGGGGGACTCAGACAAAGAGGGTCTTCTCCCTCCCTCTTTAATGCATGTTGGGTGGTGGCATGGGGGTGTTTAGAGGGATGGAGATGTGTGGGTGGTGGGGTGGTGGAGGGAGGGATGGTTGACAGGCTGGGCTCTCAGAAATAATTACCTCCATAAGATCCCATCTCCCTTTCCTTTTTGTGAGGGACAGAGGGAATGAAAGGGGAAAAAATGACAGAAAGTAAAGTATGCAGAAAAGGCCCTAGTGTTTCTGCTTGGTCTGGCTTATGAGGAGCTTTACACATGATGGAGCACAGGGCTAATGGGCGAGGATACACACATAGACAAACACACTTGTGCACACATACACACACCTCCCCACAGTGCTCTTTATGGCTAAACAAATGGTCAAATGCTTGAGACAGAGGCACTAACAGAGAAACAGTCAGAGGGAGAAAAATCACTATAACAACTAAACTTCAGAGACTGTTAATGTCTCCAAAAATCCAGCTAAACAAATTGTTCAAATTATAAAATCGATGATGGAATACCCATGACTCGCAATCTGTCATATTTTTCTTTTTCTGCTTGAATTTTACTAAGCAGCTCCATTCAGGGTGTAACTTCATTATAGAACAGAGAAGGGCACAAAAAAAATCTAATTTCTCTAACAACTTTTGGACGACCCTCAAAGCAAAATGGCCTCCAAGTCCTCCATGTTGAGAGGCAATTCATTTATGCTTGCTCTTCTGATGCAAACTGGCATTTTTTATAAACTCAATTTTCTTTAACACTTCTAATTGTACACAGAGAGAGACGATTTATCTCAGCAATGTGGGCACAGTGGGCTTTTTGTCTCTGAAGGACATAGCTGAGCGATCATGATAAAAAGTTTTTGCTGTACAGTCAGTCAGTGACAATTAGTGCCTACACATGGCTGAGTAGACAAGCGTGCACGCAAACCACACACGCTTCATTTTCACTTCACAATGCTGTTTACCTAGTGTAAAGGATAAGATGCCTGGACCCAGGTTTGGGGAATTACAGACTCAAAAAGCAAAGAGTGAAAGGTTCTCATATAAACATGCTCCAGCAAACACATGCATCGACATGCCCACAGTGCAGTCCAGCAGAAGTGTTGTTTGTACACTCCTGTCTTTGTTCAAAACACCTATACCCTTGCGGTGTGTCTCTGCAATACTGTATCCTTAATTAGGCCATAAAATCAGCATCAAAATTGTTTAATGAAAGCCATTCACATGTACATAAAGTCCAGAGCATTAGAACTCTTATTCCCAAATGGGCCTATAATTATCTGGCTTGGTGCCAGGTCCCAGGCTTTAAGAGAAAGATACCGGTCAGCACTTAAATTAATCTTTTTCATACCAGTCTCTAATGAACAGAAAGTGCTCGAGTCAGGAGTTGTAGCCCCAGAAAACTAACAGCACGCATACATGCACGCACACACAAATAGAGGGTCCTTAAACTGAACGCTGCCTGGAAATGTTGCCTACTATGGAGCCTTTTCCATTGGTGAAAACATTCACATCATCTATCACTATAGGAGCCTAAAGCAGCTATAATAAACCTTTTCTTCAACATAACATAACCTAGCAGGCAGTGTTAGCATGCCTTGTTGTGTAATCAGAAACACGAAGGGCTCAGCTGAAAAAAATCACACAAAAAAGAAAAAAAAAAAAACAATGCTCTTTGACTACAGAACTATAGAACAAGACTACAACCTCTATTTATTACATTAACTTTCAGAGTTTGATCTCTAGTTGACACACTCTCACTCCCCTCTCTGCCTACACCTGCCAAACGTGTACAGTCTACAAGGAAATTCCTTTGAAACATTTACCATGTACCTTGTGAAAGAATACTGTTGTTCACTAAAAATTATATAGAGTGGGCAAAAGGAGGGCATCCAAAAAAAGTGGCTTAACATTTTGGACGTTGCCAGCGTCCGTTTAAGCTTTGCACTAGCTTCCTCATGGAAATTCACCATGTGGCATCAAAGCCAAGGTATAAAATGAGCCTGAGCAACAAATATGGTGTGTTTTAAGAGTGGAACATTTGAAATAGGTGCAGTGGGTGAATATTGCTTTTGACAGTTTTAAAACCTGGTTGTGCTCACTGGTTTGAGATGTAAAAAGGAGAGAGAGGAAAAAAAAAAGGGTGGGTGGGGGGGGGCTTGACGGCAGGCTTGTGTTCTTGATGAAAAAACGGACAGGAGCAGGAGAGAGTGGGAGACAGAATAAGCAGGACAAAAAAGGAGAGAGAGAGAGATACAAAAAAAGAGCAGGAGAAGGAGAGAAAAGTGTGTATATGTGTATATGTGTGTGTGTGTGTGTGTGTGTGTGTGTGTGTGTGTGTGTGTGTGTGTGTGCGTATACGTGTATGGAGTAGGAGGGGGTGGGAGGTGGTGGTAATGATTTATCTAAGCATGCTTTTCTTCTGCTGCACCCCAAATCTCACCGAAACTTTGATCCATGTGTAATTAAAACCAAACGTACACCGGCAACAGTCTCCATTTCAGGACTGGGAGCTCTTCTCCTGTTCGTGTGTGTGTGTGTGTGTGTGTGTGTGTGTGCTCAGTTTCACATATGTTTCTAAGCGCTGGGCCCCCATCTGTTCTGGGAGTACATGTACAGTATAAACAGGACACTTTGGGGAGCACAGATTCATGTAGAAATACACACATACACACTGACAAGCACACACACAGTTGGATGCATGAACTAATGCTATGCTGGAATGCTAATCAAAATGTGTCAACCCCCCCACCCCCCACCCATCCACCCATCCACCCACCCTCACCCCACCCGCTCCTTCAGGTCAAGCAAAGCAAAAACAAGTTAAGCACTCATTTTCTCCCAGCAGCATTAACATAGGGATGACTAAATAATGGACCCTGACTCTCCGTCTTCTGGTTTAAATTACAGCACAGCCCCCTCCCCTTACACCCTGCAACCCCTCACCAACCATCCAACCCCCACTCAAAGAAAAACGATTAATCTTTTTTTTTTTTTTTTTTTTTTTTTGTCTCTCTGAATGTTTTACAGTTCTGTTACACTTATTAGCTGCTGGCAGGACGGAGACTCTTAAATGAAAGCCAAATTGCTTTGGTCATGAGAAAGGAAATGAAAGCTCACTCCAGGGAGAGACTGTGTAGCTGTAGCATACGTATGTGTGCGTTCGTGTGTGTGTGTGTGTGTGTGTGTGTGTGTGTGTGTGTGTGTGTGTGCGAGTAACATGTGTTTGTACGGGCCTTTTCACTATGAGATCCTCCCAAGGTGAAATTTCATAAGATGACTGCTTGCCTGCCTGGGATGTCCCTGTGCACGGGACAGTGTGTGTGTGTTAGTGTGTGTGTGTTGCAGATATAAGCGCGGCAGCCTAATAGGAACAGTATGCTCATTTTGGAGAGATTAGGAGGAATGGACGGGTCTGTATCGAAAGACGTGATCTGGATATGAAGGCCAAAGGAAGGAGGGAGGGAAGTAGGGAGGGAGTGAGGTTTGACAGAAGAGGGAGTGGTGGAAGAAAAAGAGAAAAAGAGATGGGAGGAGTGAAGAAAGATGGATCTCACTTCAAAATGAAGAAAACTGACCACTATAACTAACATCAGCATTTAGCTTAACTCAGAAAAAGGACTAGCAAATAGGACATTTAAAAAAAAAGTCAGGGCATGTGTATACTGCACCAGAGAAAAAGACAAAAGACAAAAAAAAAAAAAAAGGAAATGACGTATGAAACATGAACAAAAGCCCAAAATAGCCTTAAAAAAGAAAAAAAAAACACAGCAACTTAAGCAAACAGGCAGAGTAGGTTAAAGAAACACAGACCTTGGCTGGAGAGGCACTCCTTGACGTGGAACAGCTCGTGTAGGCTCAGTCCATCCTCGTCTCCTACCAGGCCTTGCTGGTGCAGCTGGAGTTTCCTCAGTCCTTCGTTCTGCTGGTGGCGAGCTGAGCGAGCGTGCTGCACCAGGTTGAGGCGGGCCTTGGTGGAGTAGTCGCACAGCGTGCAGTAGTAGACGCATGACTCCGGGCTGTACGCGCTGTCCAGCTTCTGCAAGTGCTGTTGAGCAGAGAAGAGGAGAGTGCGGGACGGTTAGATGGTGTTCACGTAAGGCTTCCTATGGCAGATTCAAGACGTGACAGTTACTTAAATTTCTCCAGAGCATTTCTATTATGGTAGGATTTTCAATAATTGTTATTTTAAAAAGATATATGGATGAGTTTCAGTGTATCAAGTGAGGCTTGTCTACAAAATTATGTTCTAAGTCTTTTGTGCTTTATGACTATAAAATCCTTCCTTCCACTCTGCTTCTAGTTTCGTTCCAAAAATCCAACGCCCAGAAATCCCATTTGTCTGGCTTTAAACAAGCCAGCAGAATGTCAATGGGCAGCATCTCAATCACTTGGCCCATTATTTTCTATAATATGTCTTTGCTAGAAAGCAAGTCTGCTGAGCATTTAACTTATATGTAAAACCACAAAAACTATGGCATTATAAACGTAGAAATAAAAACAAGATCAAGAACAATTAAATCCTATGGACAAACCTAATTTTGTTTGTTAATTTGAAACAGAGGGAACCCTATTAATACAGTAACAGATGCAGTTTCAAGCACTTGTGTTTGGTTTAGGCACTACACAACACTACAAATTAACTGGATATGTTTTAAAGATTAAAAACACACAAAAAGTCAGATAAGGGGCTGAGTTCAGAACACTCTTTTTGTCTTTAACATGCACATTGTCCAGCTCTCCTCATTGTTGGCAGCTGCAGGGGTTTTTCATTCAATGTGTGCTGTCAGTTGCAAGCCCTTAATTTCCAGTTGCCTCTTTAATGGCATTGCAGCCATGCAAAGCTACCCCCTACCTCTTGCCCTGCCCCAGTGTGCGCGCACATACACACACACACATACACACACACACACACACACACACACACGCAAACACACTACCCCCCCCCCCCCCACAATCCCACCTTGCCCTACTCCCATACACCCAGTCAAGCCAAGCATATCAAGTGTGCCTCTGTTGTTGCTGCCGGGCTAATGAACAATGCACAAAAACAAAAGACCAGGCCAAGCTTTTATTATCTGATCCTCTGTGAAGGGAGGGGAGGGAAACAGAGAAAGAGAGGAAAAAAAGACAGAGAGGAAAAGAGAGCAAGGCAAAGAGACAGAGACACAGAGGTGGCTCATGGAGGTTAGTTTATGCTTTGTTAAGATTTATTCATACAGCCATGTGAGAAACAGGTGCAGGGTTCTAAGCATGAATTAATACACATAATGGCGTGTGAGTGTGTACTAACCCTACATTGTCTCTCATGGCTCCTATAGAAAGATGTTTCATTCCTGAAGCACACCAAAAGTTAGCACGGTAATATTTTCTCCTGAGCATTGTTACATCATGTTATGTGGAGCAAAAAGAGAGAGATTAGTGTGTGTGTGTGTGTGTACCAGTGGTGGTGGTGGTGGCAGTGGTGGTGGTGGTGGTGGGGGCACAGTTAGCTGCAGGTGTGTGAGTTCTTACCCCCCCCCCCTTTTTCCCTCTTCCTCCTTTGACAAACAGGGATTAGCAACATAGCCACAGCCGCTAACACATCTTTTCTCTCTGTCTCTCCCTCTTTCTTTCTTTTGTAGGAAATCTTACAAGGTTTTTCTCACGAGACGGTGGGACGTCCCCTCGCAGTCAGAGGCCCTTTCAGAAGTCTTAAGTTTTAATTAAGTCAGAGTTGTCAGAAGAAAGCTCCCCTAGTCCAGGGCTCAGGGCCATTAATTACAGCTATCTTTGTTTCTCTGTGAAAGGAGGCCTCCCTCGCTCCTTCTCTCTCCCTCTTTCTTTGGTTCTTTTCTTTCTCCCTCTCCCTCCCTTGCAGGAGAACTGGGCTGCTGAGCCTTACCGTGGAAACCACACACACGTGTGCTCATGGAAGCAAACATGCACTCAGTGCACACAAATATGCATACACAAGAAAGTCTGAGTTCATGTCTTTTCATTAAAACATACGTTTTTCTAAGTTTTGTGTTTTTCTAAGTCTTTTCTACAGTAGGGTTTTGAAATGTTATCAATAATCTTCCTCTGGCCCTTCATAATGGTCTTCCATAGCCATGCCTATATGCTTTATACCATACACAAAAGCTCCTACACTCACATACATCCCCAGTGTCATTCATTCTGTCATTAATCATTACAACTACAGTATAAAACAAGGATATTTTTCACAGCTGTGTGGCATTTGTTCTATTTCAATTCAATCATGTCTGGACTTCAATCCACTTTTATTTCATGAGCATACTGATAGAAATGGGGGCTACTTAGAATTGAATGAAAACTGAAAGGGGTCCTTAGAAGTGAATGAAAAACTTTCTTCCCTTCAGTTTTACATTAACAACTGCCACTGATGATAGACATGCTAGTTGTCTTATCAGGAGAGAAGGGTTTCACTAGAATCAATAGTTTCCAGTGGCTCATAATGGCCATGAAGGTAATTGTACTTAGTCAAAATTCAAATTTTCATATAAATCAGTAGCGGCCTAAAATACTACAGATCCTTCAATGTCTCAGCTTATGAGATTCTATTTGTTTTTAGGATTTGAGGCTTCAGCTAAGAGTAGCTGAATGATATACTTGGGGTTGAACTGAGCTGCCAGATAGGTTTAGACCTAATATTAATTCTCTCCCCATCAGCACATTCCAGAGGGTTTGTTTAAGACCTAAACTAGAGGCTGTCTGTCGCTCTCTGGCACTCTGCAGGCCTGAAATGCAGGCGGTCTGGTGATCACAGGCCAGAACATCCATGATTTATGAACTTTTAAAGGAGCACTTTGACTCCTGCCAGGCGTGGGCTGTGTAATGCATATTCAAACACACAAACACACTGTTCCTGCTCCTGGGTTTGCGCCTGTGTGTGTCTGCTTGAAACGTGCATGTAATTTATGCCGCAGTTGATTTGTGTGCGTGTATATGTGCTGTAAATGCATTTGTGTCATATGAGTGTGTTTGTATGCATGTGTGTTAAGTGTAGAATGGGGGGAAAAAGGCACATCCCTGTCAATATGGCACCTCTCCAGAGTGCCTGGTGGTTAATTGTTGGGGATTAGTGTTTGGCAAACAACCAAATAAGCTAACGCTCCCTGTGGGCCAATCAAAATCAGCTAAACAGCGCTCCCTGGGTGGACCTTAACATGGCACAGACATCGCTGGATAGTGGAGGAGGTGCATACACACCCCCCATACACAGAGAATGCAAATTACGACAGTCGGGACTTCCTGTTTACCTGTCAAAAACACAATATTGTCAGCCCCGTCGATGACATACACACACACGCACACTGGGACTTGTATTGGGGAGAGGGGAGGAGAGTCAATTTGACAGGTAAGGGGAGCTCCCTTGTGTAGCAGTTTGCTGCCTGTGCTGTGTGGTGTGTGTGTGTGTGTGTGTGTCTCTGTGTGTCTGTGTATGTGTGTGGGTGAGGATGACAGAGGACTGCATTCATTATGCAGAATGAGATGTTTACAAAACACCTTTCTCACACACACATAAACACCAACGCACACACCTCTCCCTCCCCTGGCTCCCTGGGTTTGTGGGGAATATAGCAGCACTGCTGTCTCATATTCATTTGTTCTATCTGTGGTGACAAAGCTGCCTCATTAACTGAATTCTTAATAAGGCAAGGCAAAAGACATCTTCTCACAACTTCTTTTATCTTTTGGTGCATGTACATGTACGTGAAAGTAAGTGTGTGTGTGTGTGTGTGTGTGTGTGTGTGTGTGTACACGTGTGGGTGTGGGTATAATTTCAATGCTTTGTATTCTTTTCTTCTTACTGTATATGTGTGAGTGTTTGGTGTATTTATGCATCAGTAATTTTGACTCCACATTTTTTTTAATTTTACCTCACAAGTGTGCTTTTGTGTCTGTCTATAATTTCAATCGTGCATTCTTTTTTCATTTTTTGTCTTTGCTTGTGATTGTGCACATACACTGGTAACATGACAAAAATATTTTGAAAGCAGCAGCAAAGCAGTGGGGTTGTGTTTTCCTCCATAAACCAAATGACAAATTAGGGTACTCAGTACAAACATGACTCTTTCCTGTCATTAAGTGTAGAACCAGGCAGCTAATGAACACATACTGAAAATAAGAACCCTCTGCCTTTGCAGCTATGCCTTAATAACCAGTGTGTGTGTGTGTCAGGGCCTGTGCGTACACGTTTTATATATGTTAAGAATCAGTATGTTCCTGTTTGTGTCCACTGAGAGTATGTGCGTACATGCAAATGTGCACCCCACACACTGTGAAAATGAAAACCTCTTTATCTCCTTTCATCTGTGTTTTTTAGGGGAAGCAGAGAGCTTGTTGTGGGTATACCTTCTTTTTGGAACGTCACCAGCTTCCGGTGCTATCCCCTGGGCCCCTGGGGGCCATCGGAGACAAAAAAAGCCCCACTTGGCCCAGCAAACAACAAAAGCGTGTTTTGTTCCTTGAAAGTATTTTAAACACATACCAGTGCTGCCTGGAAGGCTGCCAAGTGTAGAATTCCATCAGTGCTACCACCTCCCTAACACATGTTACTGCTAACCGCCGCTCAGCCCCCAAGACATAGATGTAACGCAAGATCACTGCCAATGGATTTGCTGGCAGACTGCACTGCTGAAAAGAGATGCTGAGGGCCCAGGTATGTGCCACCTCGCTTCCACAGATAAAGAGAGCAGCAAATATAGTGTACAGGGAGACAGATTCAGTGCTGCACACGCACAAAAACAAATATGCAAATAGAAGCCACGTACAAAAACTGCTGAGTGCACATTGCAAATGCACAAATATACACACACAATACACATCTCTTGCTTTTCTCTTTCTCTCTCTCTCACTCCTACAAGGCCACTGTGTGTGATCTAAAGATGCTGGAGACACCAAACAACCCCAGAAAAAAAAAAAAAAAAAAAAATCCCTCCCCAATCCATCTGACCTTCTTTTCTTTCCTGATGGTCGGCTTTCTTCCTCTCTTTACTACCATGGCTCTCACTTTCATAAATGCAAAGAAAAATATTTCCTTGAGATAAATTGCCTCTCCTGTTTCTCTCGGCTCTGCCTGCTGGCAGTCACATGTGATCACAGCTCTGGGGCCTGTCCAGGAGGTGCAGGGCCTGTGGGCGAGCTTAGCTTAGGTCACCCAATAATAATAAGCATCCATCGCATAATGGCCGCCAAGCCAAATAAATGAATTATCACAATGAGTCTTTCATACGAGCTTTCTGCCGCTTTTCCCCACTTCTGTGCTGTCTCTCCCTTTTCTCTCTCTCTCTCGCTTCAACTTGTTCTTTCGTTTTTTTCACATTATTCCTTCTTTGTTCCTCTATGCTATTCTTCAGCAGAAAAAAAGAGAACACAATAGTGATAGGGCTTGATGAAACGCTCAAGTCCAGTTAATAGTCTTGCCTTCCATTTTCCTGACTCCCACACATGGACACACACGCACGCGCGCACTTGTAGAAGTGACGTAAGCGTGTCTGACGTATGGGGCAAAGGTCAATCTGAAGTTCACAGCTTCTTGACCTCTGGCCCCTCTCTGGGAAAAATCAGTTCTGTCTCTCTATCTCTTACTCTCTCTTTTTCCAAGGCACACACACACACACACTCACACAGAAGTCATGCATACCACAGCAAAGAAACAAGGAAAAAACAACCCTGCTGATTTACAACATGAGCCATTTCTTCTGGTCTTTCTTCTGGTCTTAGTCAATTAATGTGTAGGAAATACCTTTCTTGCATCTCCAAGCACAGTCACCACATATTTTATTTACTGACCCAGCAGTTGGGAATAACAGATTCAATGAGACAGAGACACCAGAACAAATCTTGGTTACTTATCGGTACATGTGTGTATGTGTGTTAGGTGTCTTGAAAGCCAGCTCACCTCCACCCCCCATGAAAATGGATCAGTATTTACATTAGCATTAGATTTAGACAGCATGGCTGAGCCACTTACTCCCTATTAGCCATCCTGACCTTAGCCCATTAGGGTCTAAAAGCCCCCGCTTGTCTCCATCGCTGCCAGGTGAGACTGACCAGACCTCCCCATTTCCCTAAACCATCTTGCTGCTGAGATTATCTTTTCCATCGACTCACAATGAGACAGAGATCAAAAATGCTGAGCTCGAGATCATCAAAATGCTACCATGCTTGTGGGATCATCTTTTTCCTATGATTTGCAAAGGGAGGGCTATTGCTGAAATGCTAACATGCTTTTGGGTAGGGTTAATCTTTTTCCATTTTTCCCAACATGCAAAGATGCTCTTGGGAGATCAAGCAAGGCCTAATCGACAGGATCTATGAAGGAGAGGGAGAAAAACAAAAAATAAAGAGTTGAAAACTGGAGTTTCAGCTTATTGGCTGGTACCATCAAAGAGGTTTGCACTACACTGATGTTGTTATATTTAACTAAAACTGAAAGGGAAGAGAAGGGAAAATAATTTTGGTGCAGAGTGGAGCAGCGATTTTTGCCAAGTTTGTTTTTCTTCGCTCAGTTTGTAATGGAGACTTGCTGAAAAATGTCTATTAGCGAGAGTTAGACAAAAGGAATGACAGAAACATACAGTGAGAGAAACTAACCAATAGCTTGAGAGGCAAAGAGACTGAGAATCTATGACAGAGAGAACAAAAGAACATGAGATGGAAAGAGAGAGAGAATGATAGGGAAGAATCTAGACGAGCGTAGTCGGGTTCAAATCACTAATTACACATTCCTGAGCCTGTGAAGGGGAGTATTGTTTTCCAGTTAGCCCCTACCCTGTCGCATGGTTTCACTTAGCACAAAACAAAAGGTACAGGGAACAAAACACAAGCCTAATACCAGGCCCTGCTAATGACAGCGAAATGGGAGAAATTATCCCTGGGGTGGATCCTCGTGAGAAAATGGCTGGTGATTACTGGACAAAGGGAGTTCATTTTGAAACTGTCACAAAATGGCAGACTGCTTCTTTCTTTTAAGAGCTGTATTTACCAAATGAGTGCAGTGTCATGGTACTTTTTTGATAGATCCATCAGTGCATATATGCCATTCTTAATCTGTACCTTACTTTAGAAACTATATAACACTATAAAACATTACGGAATCCATTTACTTAGACTAAAATATAATATTTCAACACACTTTATAGATGAAAAGGTGAAGTTGAGGCCGTATTCCTAAGAAACAATGTGTCAATGTGGCTTGTTGTGTGTATAAGGTGTGTAGTAGGTGTTTGTGTGTATGTGTGTGTGTGTGTGTGTGTGTGTGTGTGTGTGAGCAAATGCTGGAGTGGTACCTCTGCCAGAAAGAGCACAATGAAAGCACCTCTTCAGCTGCGCCGTTTTGCATATTGCCACAGGAAGTCAAATGCCTTGCAGTTGACCTACAAGATGGCACACTTAATCCCTCCCTATTTTCTTTGTAGAGGGGTGCAAGTTTTTATTCTGTGCCTCTTTCTTTTTTGTCTGCTCGCCCCCCCCTTCTCCCTTAAATCAAAACTGTTAAAACAGTTAAATAGTGACTGTGTGTACACACAGATAACAATTTCTGACACGTCACATAAACTTAGTCACCCGCGCTCGACAACCTGGGATGTTCTGTCTGCGCCCGTAAACCCATAATGATGAGCTCTGTGCTGTTCCGGCAACACAGAGGACCCCACCATTTTCTGCCTTAGGCGGGGTGGGGGTGGGGGTGGGGGTAGATGATAGCGGTGGCAGCACCGGGCAGAGTCGCCTGGCTGGTAGTGTTTGCCCAGGCCCCGGCTGTCTAAAGGAAGGACATTGTTTTCCTCTGAAAAAGCCTCAGCCGCAGTCCGCATACCAGCGTCCACTCAACATACCAATGAGCTCTTTGAAGATTACTCAAATGTTTGCCTTTGTTCCCCCCACCCACCCCCTCACCCCACACCCCCTCCATCCGCCCCTATCCCTAGTCCTAACCTACACTCCTGCCAGAAAAAGGAAAAGAGGAGAAAAGACGGAGTGAAAAAAACAAAAAACAAAATCAGACTTATATCTTCAGAAAACAGTGGGAAAGCAATACCACCCCTAGCTGCACTAAGATTCAAAATGGCCTCTGTAGGGGATGGGCAACCACTGAAAGGAATAATTGTGCTCTGGACACCAGCATAGTAAATCTAAACATAAACAACAGAGAGGGGCGGCGCATTAATGCATGGCAGAGGATATTATACAAGGATGTTAAATGTAGGTCTCCCACCCATCTGCTGATAGAGTGAAACACGCTTTTAAAGACAATCCACTCCTCATCCCTGTGTAAGTCCACAATTAGAGTTGAATATGATCATTCCAATGGGTTAATTTAAGTAAATGTGCTGAAATTCAAGACCCCACCCACCCACCATCCAACCCACATTAATCCCAAACAAGTAAGTGGGCTTTCTATCAGGTCTATTTCAAAGCATTAGGGATTACCTCACAGAAACTAAGCTGCTTGAACTCACAGGAGGTCAGCGGTATTGTGCTGCTGCAAGGTTGGAAGAGACGGATAGACAGCAGGACAGGTCAGTTCCTCTTTCTCCAGCTTTCCAACAACATCCCTCAATCCTTCTCCCTCCCCTCTATCGCTCTTTTTTTTCATCCCCGTCTCTCTCTTTCACCGTATAATCGAATATCTCCCTCTACTTATCTATTCACTGAGCACCTAATGGTTAAAATCAATTACAGCTGGAATGCTGAAATGCCGAATACTGAGCCACATGCTGATAATGACAGAGAGAGTGTGAGGAGGGGAGAGAGAAAGCGCGCGAGAGAGAGACTTGGGACTGTTCCAAGGGAGGCACAATTACCTCCAATCGATTGATTATTGATTTGGAAAGGCGTTGAGGAGTATTTCAGTTCAACTTTGTCCATATCGATATCCTGATAGCTTCATGAGCGGGGAAAAGCGCGACTGTGCTATCTAAATACCATTCTAAAGCTGATGTAACATTTCAGACAATTTCTAGAATAGAACACCTACTTATAACATTGTCCCTAATTGACACACACAGTACAAAGAGACTAAGATTTTTTTTGACAACTTTCATACAAATTAGGTATGCATTTTAATGTCACTGTGATTTCAAAAGTAAAGCTAATGAACTTACACAAAAATATTTATCTGATCTCACTGCCATGTGATCTGTCTGAGGCGGCGCTGATCAAATCAAGGCATCAAAAGTGAAGGCAACGTGCCCCGAGAGATCATATTTGAGATCACGCGCCTTCTTTGATTATTCCTTTTTTTTGGTTTTTTTTGTTTAAACACTTGTGTTATCTTTGTTTCAACAGGATGATCAAGACCCAGGAGAAAATAAGGAACAGGGAGGAGTTGAAGATGGAAAAAAAAGGAAGGAGGAGGAAGACAAGTGTGCGAGTGGGGGGGGGGGGGGGGGGGGACACATAAGGATGGAAGGGGGAGGAGGAGTGGAGCATGTATTTGGGTGGGTGTTGGGGATATGGTGAGGGTGGGAGGGTTGAGATGAGCCGAGGGGAAAAAAAAGACAAAAAAAGACAAACTCCTGCTTGTTCCTTTGTTCCCACATCCCAGGGATGTTCCCTTCCTTGTGGTGGTCTGGAAGACACTAACCCCCCACCCCACCCCACTCCACACACTCCATAACCCCCACCCTTTCTGCTATCGTTCCCATACCTGTCAGCCCTGATCTGCTTCACAGTCCTTTGCACATGGACAAATGGCTTGGCCCTGTCCCGGCCCAAATAACCCACAGCCCAGAAAGGGGTGGGAATGATTATGAAGAGGATCACATCTGGCTATTAATATGAGAAAACCAGCACTGTCTGTGTCTTTGTCTTACACACAGAAAAACACACCTTGCTGAAGGGGGAAAAAAAAAATATCTACCATCGTGGTCTGTTCCCATTGACTAATTCACTGGAGAGTCAAGAAGTAGAGAGGTGGGGAGGGGGGAAAGCTGGCTAGGGTAATTAAACATTACATATGAGTATCGGTCAGGAGTTGGACCAAAGCTGGACATTGTGTGTACACACACACACACACACACACGCATGCACACACACACAAGCTAATGCGGTGCCGACCATCTGGTTAAGGCGTTGGAGGAAGAATGGGTGAAACTCTTATTAATATCTATGAGGATTATTAGGAAGAAAGGGGAGGGTGGGGAAGTCTGTCCATTCAAACCTCTCTGTCAAACACACAAAGCAACAGCAACACACAAACACACACACTTGCACGCACTTGCTTTTATGCTTTAATTAGCCGCCACCCTCCGTCCCCCACCTTACCACCCCCAGACCTCTGAAAGATTTCCATTGTAATCTCCATGCAGGTGAAAGAGGAGACGATTTGAATAATCTACTAACTGGCGTCTCTTTGCCTCGTAGAGTAAGCGAGAGAGAGTGAGAGTGAGAGAGAGAGAGAGAGAGAGAGAGCAAGAGAGAGCAGAAGAACAACTTGTAGAAGTGAAAAATGAAGGGAGAGACAGACAGACAGAGAGACAACCTTTTCTGGCAAAAACACTGAAGTGAACTCTCGGCGGCAGGCTGCATCATCCGTCTCCATGACAGAACATGAAAATCTATATCTTGCAGTCAAGTAGCATCTAGTGTGAAGTGTCTCCGAACATTCCTTTTTGAAGAGAAAAGCAACTCTTTAAGTCTGTCTGCAAGAGCGAGACAAGAACGCAGTGATGAAGAGCCTGTGTCTGGAACAAGCGGACATGGGCTCAAGTGGAAAATGGTAACTTGATACCCGGGACTACAATTGTATGTGAGTGTGTATGCATTTACTGTATGTGTAAGTGTGCCTCTGTGAATGCATGTAATACTATACCTCTGTATACACATACATTTATGTGAGTGTGTTTGTGCGTCTCATAAATGGTGCCATGCATTTGAAGTAGATCCAGTCTTTTTTTTCTATTTTTTTCCTATTCCCGGTACTAGCACAATGGGTTTTTATGCAAATCTAAGGGAGTCAATCTCCTGTCCATTTTCCCATCACACAAGTCCAAATGACAGTCCAATAATTTGGGCTGCATATATATAGGGCCATTTGATTTTCAAATGAGAGTGGGCTGGGTTGACCCTTGCTAATAGCCAAGGCACAGCAGTAGACTTAATATCACAGATGCATAAGCATAGCCATCTCCATCCAAGGGAGATGGAGGAGAATAAAATGTGAGGGAGGGGGCAGAGCTGGAAGATTGAAAGAAAAAAAAAAGTCCCTTGTTTGATGGAAAAAAAAGAGAAAATACAAAGGAGATGATGAAAATGAGAAAAGGGAAGACTTCTTTTGATGCATCTACAAATCCAGTCTCCCTTCCTCCTTCTTCTTCCTTTCCTTCCATCCCTCCCTCCACCCATCACCCCCCTCCCCATTTAATTCCCCCCACCCCTTGATTCTCGGCCATGGTGTTGCCAAGAGGATCATGGGTAATGAGATGGCCTATCTGTGGCTCCCCAGGGGAGAGACAGAAAGAGAGGGAGAGAGAATGAGAGAAAGAGAGAGTCGGAGACAAAACAAAGAGAGTAGGTAGGACAAGGGAGTAAAAGAGTGTGAGACAGCATCAGAAAGAGACAGAAGGAACCAAACACTCTTTCTTTGTTCTTACACACTGTACGTCCCATTGACAAAGCTTTCCATCTGAAATCTCCTCTCTCCTCCCTCTCTCCCTCCATCTCTATCATAAAAAGTCGAGCATTTTATGAGCCTAAGAGTCTGAGTTCAAAGGAGAGCGTGAGGGAAGGGAAGGAAGGGGGGAAAATAATGAAAAGAAAAACAGAGATATGGAAATGTCCAGTGGACCCCGGACATCCATTTCTGCTTGAATTATGATGGAAAGCTGAACGGACAGACAGGGGTGGGGTGGTTGTGGCTGAGGACAGTTTAAGATTTATTCGGACAGCCATCTGAGAAACAGGTGCCATGGCCTACGAGACGCAGTGTGTGTATACGTGTGTGTGTGTGGTCCTTGACCATGCCACATTGACCATGAACATTCTCAACTCCTAATGACCCAGGGGCAAGCACAGCCCAGATCTCCAACCTCAAAAGCTCTGTAGGGACACACACACACACACACACACACACACACACACACACACACACACACACAAACACACATGCTTGCTACAAACTAAACCTCCTACTTAGCCCTGCAGCACTTGTGAATGGCACTGACAGATTTACTCCTGTCTCCATGTGTATTAAGGCCAGTGTTTGTTATTAAAAATCATAACGAAGCCATACATCATCATATCCAACGCTAAGCTAAACATGAGCCAGGCCAGCTATGGACACGCTATGCTACGACACCATTTAATGCAGAGCTTACCTCACAGGCAGCTAGCATACTAACGCTACGTTAAAATATCTTCCATTTTGTCATTTACAGTGTTCCTAGGGGATAAAGATTTACACTTGACAGCTGTGATAACACTTAGGTGACGTTTTATACACTCATTACATTTGCAACTTAATTCTGTATCACGAGAGACTATATGGAAAAACAACTTGTGCAGAAGTATTCTCATTAAAAACAAAAAGGGACCAATCAGATTTCCTCTCCATTAAGCAGAGAAGCCTATATCTCTGTTTTTTCCATATAAGGTCCATGACTTCCTGCGCCACCTGCTGTGCCCTGGACACCATATGACTTGATGTGCATGCACTGCTAATGTCATTTTCCTTTTGCTGTTTCAAAGTCTGGAAAAAAACACTTTCAAACTCTCAATTCCCTTTAGAAGTACTCCACTGCTGCTACAAAGCAGCCATAAAATCTCCTGAATATGCTTTTTGTTTGTATCTTCAAATGGTTTCCCATGCCATAAAGATATTCTGTGTTTCCAAAAAACCAGATGGTAAAGTCGTCAACACTTGGATCTTTTATGCGCCCGGCCAAGCTACCTCCATCCCCATGTGCTTTTCACCTCTGCCAATACATAAAAGGAGAGGTGTTTTTCTGGTCAAATAAAGAAATGATTTTTTTTCCTCTGCTCTTGCTCTGCTGCTCTATGCTTTCTCTCCCCCTCTCTCTGCTTTACTACCACATGTCCGAGGGTAAAATAGTGGGATTTCTGCCAGAGGCATTAAAAGCGTCATCTGTGGAACAGATTTGTTGAGGCCTGTGGGGTAGGTGGGTGGGTAGATGACGTACAGGGCTGTATGGGTGCACGGAGGGGGCACTGGTATGACCCTCACTTGCCTTGGCTAAACTGGTGTTTGTGGAGGACACTCCCTTGCTCGACTTAACTTTCTTGGAGAGCGAAATAAGAATTAAATTGGGAATATGTTCAGAAAACCACTTCATTTCCTGTACTGTTGATTGTGCTTGTTGGTTTGTACATTTAATCACAACTGATATAAATAGCTTTCTTTGCATGATTAAATGGCTGCCAATGTTCAGTGTAGCCTAGGTAACCTATCTGACTATTGCCTCATATTAAATCAACTTAAAAAGCTGCCAAATGTGGCTCAACACTCTAAAATGCATGAGAACACAAACACACACACTCACCTATCCTTAAGTCTTCCTCTGACAGTAAAGAGGTCCTGATTAGAGGAGACTAATCAAGCTAATCCTATAGTTTAAGGCGTTAGCTAATGTAGGCCAATGCAGAGGCCGTACTTTTGTTAAGAATTTACAAAATTTACAATATTTCAATGCAATTAGTGATCAATCCCTGAGGAAAGACATCTTCAACTCATCCCATGCCAAGTTCAGCCTTTGCCAGACTCTCGGCCAATCCTGTGTCAATATGTACATCCTGTTTAAGTCAAGTACGACTGTTTTAAATAACCCTAAGAAAGCCAATGTGCTTAATCCAGTCAAGCCTTGGAAGTGTATGCAAGAATCAGATGCAGATTTTCAAGTAAATTCAATTTCTTATATGTTACTGTGCAAAACAGGGAACACATTGACAAAAAATTGAAAGGAGTGACACAGTCTGATTGAACAGTGGAGTATGACTGCCTTATCTTATATCTCCATTTGTCTCATCCTATATCAATGTACTGTCAAATACATTTGAAATTTTAGCTATGTAAAAATAAAAATCTCACTTTGAAAATAAGTGCAAATAACTGTGATGAGGTCTTCTTATTATATTACAAAGTTAAGTGAATCAGTGTAGAAATAAAATTGTGGATGTGTACTACTACTGAAAAAATATGAATAAGACTTAATTTTTCCTCCTCTGTCTACCATCTCTACATCTAAGGCTTGTGCGCGTGCGCACACACACACACACACACACACACACACACACACAAACACCTACCACTGCCAAATGTTGCATACAGTAGTAAAGAAATCCTCATTAATGTAATGCACTTGATCCTGTCCTGTAGGTCAAGGCCTCGGAAATGTAACAGCATCCTATTAAGCTGAGGGAGATGTCTGACAAACTAAATCACCTTAAATATACTGAAGGAAAGAAAGATGCCAAATACTGGCTGTGTTGGAATTTCTTTGCAGAAACTGATTATTTTTGAGTGTGAAGAGTTTAATTAGTTAAGTAAGCTACTGTGTGTGTTACTTCATTGCTCGGACGGGTGATTAGTGTGATAACCCTACGACAAGTCACGACCAAATAATCCCAAGCCAAAAAAAAAAAAAGTTCACCTGTTGGCCTTAAGAAGGAGTAGTTGTTTGAAGTGTGTATGTGAACGTAAGTTATTATTTAAACAAACTGTGTGTGTTTCTGGAAACATCAATTATGAAACTATAAAAATATACACACATATATGTACACTTCCATTAAAAAATACAATAATTAAAAAATACAAACATTACATAAAAACAGTTTCTTAAGGTTCTTAATGTGTGTGTCCGGGCATTACATAAGGATAAAATATCAAAAGTCAAAAGTAACATATAAAGAGTGTGGTAGGATCTACTTTCTCTTTGTCATTGTTGAGCGCAAAACTAAAATGTTAATATGCTTCTACAGTCTTAACATGAAAACAAATTCTTGAATTATTCAAGAATTATTTACAGTCTGAAAAACAAGCTGAGAGGACAGCTGTGGATAATCAAAACTCTGAAAAATTTGAAACTTGCTGACAGTACGTGACTTGTGTGTAATTAACGGTAAGTTTAGTGCCAGCTAGGTCACAAGCAGATAACATACCCATATCTGTTGAAAATCATCCTGGGTACTCTAACAGTGACCTTTTCCATCTCTGTCATTACATTCTCATGGGAACTTTTTTATCCATGAGACACTGCAGTTGAGGGGATGAGGGCAAATTCTTTGTAAACAAAATTGCTTTTCCTGAATCTGAACTTGAGATGAGTGGTGTTGCATTGTGCTCAATGTATTACAATATAATGTCAGTGTCCTGCAAAAACAATGAATCTCCAAATTTTTTTTTTCTTGATAAAATATTTTTAGATATCAATTTTCTTCCTTATGTGCAGTAAAGTTTTTATATTGCTGAGATGGGTTTTTTTGTTGTTTTTTTTTTCTGCAGGGACAAGATTAGAGGAGCGATGTTTCTGCAGGACACTCACAAGATGGGTAAATGTCATTTTTACCTTGTAGAGGCGGATGGCAGCCTCATGCCTCTGGTTGGTGGCATGTAGCCTCAGTTTATCCACGCTGTTGCTGTAGTAGTCACAGGCGTTGCACTTGAGGTGCACTGGGTTGCCAATGGCCACACACTTTAATCTCCACTGGTTGGCCTTGCCTCCCTCCTTGATGTGGGCCACCAGCTGGTGCTTCTGCATGTGCTTGTCTGTCTTGCAGTGCAGCTGAAAGTTGGCCTTAAGCTGCGTGTTGTAGCTGCAGAGCTTGCACTGGTAGACGTCACCCACCACGCCACGCCACTCTTCTTCGGGCAAAGAGCGCTCGGCATTGACGTGGGCATTGAGAGCCTCCAGACTGTCCGTGGAGTAGCAGTTGCACACGGCACACTGGTAGAGGCGCAGTGAGGGGTCGTTGATAGGTGGCGACAAGGAGGACAGGGAGGGGTCCGATGAGGACATGCCCCCCATTCCACCCGAAGACACCAGGGATAGGTCGTCTGCCATCAGTTGACCACTGGCAAGACGCAACTCAGCTGATAGGTCACTATTCACTATGGAGAAAATGAGCGAAAACACAGGTTAGACGTTGACGGTGAAGGAGACAGAGAGATGGAGAGGAATTTAAATGGTAGGGCCTCAAGAAGAATTACATACATGGAAGCACAGAGGGATAACATATCGGATAGAAGGCAGGCAGTATGCACAGCAGGAAGAATGGTACACAAAAACAAAGAGGTATGACAGAAAGACAAAGCTCTGGTGAAAATGAAAGCCTCACATGCATAGGGAGGGATAAAGGATAGAGAGAAAGAGAAAAGGCTCTTTTTATTAAATGAAATTAAGTGTGGAGAGAAAAGTGAGTCCTCTACGCAGGCCTCTCTCACACAAAAGGATTTGATAAAATAAAGCCTCACAGAGGACTAGGGCTCCTTACAAAGTCTTGTCTATAAAAAACCCTAATAGGATTGAATCAGGATCAATTACAATCATCCTTTTCAACTTGCTAACTCGCTCATCAGGTAGCTTTAATTACTGCTCTCAGCAATGGTGGGACAACGGTTTGAGGGCTCCAGGCTTTTCTCACATCGACACAGATTTGAAAAGCTGATCAATGCATTACACACATTTTCTCTTTCTTCTGCCCACCCACCCTAGGACAAAAAACAGATCTACTATTCATGCAAGTGTAATTAACTCTTTCGTTTGATCCCTTCATTGTCTCTCTATGCATGTTACCAAAGCACATCATGTTTTTTTTTTTTGAGATAATATTTCAGTGTTTGGAGTACAGAGTATTAAACACTTACATCTAAATATTTTATTTATTATTTTTTGAACAGTTAGTAGGTATAATTCCCCCAATTAGTGGATGACTTAATGTGTTTATGTGTTGGTGTGTGAATGTGCGCTTTTACCTGAATGTGGATACAAAATATGAGCAGAAATTTAGAATGTGCACATTATAATCATGCATATCCATCCATCATCAGTGGATGTATTTTGTGTGTGTATGTGTGTGTGTGTGTGTGTGAGTATTTGAATGTATAAATATCCTGCTCACACCATCTAAACCTATGTACAGCTGCACTCACTATGGGGAGCTGTGTGTTATGAGTGTAATTCACTGAGAGTACATCTGCTGGCTGGGCTGTGACCTCCACACTAGAGGAGGGAGTGGGTGTGTAACACTGCAGGGTCATTGTTAAATCTCTCTCACTCCTACGGGAATCCGCTTCCTGCTGTGTGAGAGTGTGTGTATGTGTGTGTATGTGTGTGCACATGTGTGTGTTCTCTCCAGGGTGAGTGAAGGTGGGGTGGGGTGTGTATGGGGGGGATTAAGCTGACTTAAGAAAATTACAAATGAAAGATTAAGAATAATTCTCATGTGGCGTCTCATAATCATTTTTTAATCAGTGAGAGGGGTCAGAGAAAGGAGACAATGACAGAGGGACAATATGAGAACAGAGATAAGAGGGAAAGAGAAAGAGAAGAGGGTGCGGCAAGGGGGGCAAGGTAGAAAGGATGGGAGCAGAAAAAGAGAAGGAGAGAGGGCAGGGAAAAAAAATGAAGAGCAATGAAGAAAAGGCACAAAGATAAAAAACAATACCCAGATATATGTGATAAAAACAGATAAAACTGACCAAGTGAAAGATGAGCAGAAGAAAACCAAATAAAAAAATCTTATGGGCAAAAATATTAGAAAGCAAAATACTTTGTCACACTCTTTGCATTTTAATTGACTAATGTGTAAAATCTATCAGACACATGTATCTCTGTGTTTCGTTTTAGTTCTAGTGTATCACTGACCTAGACCAGATCCAAGAGCAGCCGCGGTTGCAGGATCTAGCTGGAATGGGTTAATCATCATCTGGGCATCTGGGCCGCTGCCGCTGGCTGGATTCTCCAGTTTTACACCTGCCAGACCCATGTTTTGAGCCAGGTAGTACTGGTAAAGCTCTGCCTCGGCTGGGGCCAGGCCCAGATGGAGGCTGTGTTGGATCTGCTTCATGTTCTGCTGCAGCAGCATCATGTTGTGCATGTGTTTCTCACTGGTCATATGGATTCGCAAGTTCCGCGCCACATTGGTCTCATAGTCACACACCTGTGGGGAGCAAGGTGAAAAAAAAAAAAAAAAGTTTAAGGGCATCTGACTTTGCTGGTTTTAATTCTTATTAAAACATATGGTTAATTTATCTTTTACATTTATATAATGTTAAAAATGGGAATTGAAAATAATAGCAGCAACTACAGCACTAAAAATATCTTAATACCTAATCCACAAAATAACTCTTTCTTATGGCTTCTGCGTAAATTGGAGATAATGCTAGAATGTATGAGAAATTCTGTTTTATAATGACCAGGGGTCAGATGATGTGGCCAAGAAAAATAATAGACACAGTGACGCAGAGGGAAATAACTGGCTCATTGTGTAGACAGTGCAACAAGCAAATTGGTATGTTGCTACCACAGCCCTACAATGATGCTCTGTTTGTTTCATTACCTCACAGCGCCAAGTGGGCTTCTGTTTGGGTTTGGATGGTGAGGGTGCACCGCAGCCTCCACCAAGGCTGGCACTGGGCACAGGGTTGGCATGGTTGTGGTTGTATTGTGCCTCACTGCCACCATTCTGGAGTGTTTGTACGTTGTTCAGATGCTTGTCTGACTGCATGTGGATGCTAAGGTTGCCTTTGGTGGTGGTTGAGTAGTTGCATACCTAAAGGGGAAGAATTAACACAGTGACTCATGATAAACATTAGATGTATTTTTTTTACAAAAAGGAGCTGAATCTGATAAATGATTTAGTATTAAAATTGTGACTTTTGAAATAATTACATTAACCTTTAAAGCTGTGCTAAGTGTTGATACAAAGAGGAAGACAAACACATTTAATTGCCTCTCTCTTGCCTTCTGACACTGAATTTCCAATTGAGTAAATTTCCTGCTGTAGAGGTTGCTATAACTGGCCAGCCCGTGACACAAAACTGGCTTCAAAAGCAACTTACATGATCAGTATTGCAGAAATTACGATATGTATTTTCTATTAGTGTGTTCACCAAACACAGTCATGAGTTTTAGTTAAATCAAAGGCATTATCATTTACAAATATCAGAAAAATAAAAAATAGAAAGAAAACAGAAATCCACAGAGATTAAAAATTAGATGGACAGACCTCACAGCGGAAAGGCTTGTATCCACACGTATAGCTTTCGCCTCTGGCTAAACGAGGGTGAGGCTGTCCTGTGCGGCAGTACACACATGATCCACCAGACTCTGGATGTTTCTCCTTCATGTGGGCGTCCAGTGTCTGCTGGTACTTGTAGTGCCAGTTACACTTGGGACACTTCAGCGTCTTGCAGGAGTTACGTGAATGCATCATCGTCATATGCCCTCCCAGAGACCGTGAGGATCCCAAAACCGTGTCACACTTGGGGCACTCCACCCCACTACCTGGGGACCCTTCACCTGGACCAGGCGTACCAGGCGTCCCTGGAGTTCCAGGTGTACTTGGGTTTCCTGTGTGTTGATGCAGAGGTCCAGGACTCTCATCATCTCTGCGCAACATCATCATGTCAAGGGGGTGGGAGGATGGCGATGACCCATCCCGTCCTGCCAGGGCTTCACTGGTTGAGTCGTTGCTGCTCTCCCGCTCTCTGGCAGCTGCCAGGGCAGTGGACAGGCGGCTCTTCTCCATCTCCAACTTCTCACACACAGGCAGGGAGGAAGAGGAGGTGGATGCAGGGCCTTTGCTGTCACTGTTAAACTTTAGCACACTGTTGGAAAGGGGGGAAATACTTTGGTTTAAGAGAGGGAAATCTTTGCTACTGGTGCTGCTGGCCCGCTGGCCTGTCATCGCCATATTAATGGCCTGTTCCTCCTCCTCATCTGCCTCCATTTCTACTCCACCACCATTGGAGTAATCATCCTCATCCTGCTCTGGACTTTCTCCTCCCACTGCCCTGGGCTCCCGCTTGATGGGCGGGTACTGGCTCAGGTCTGGCCCATTGGGTTGCAAAGTGCATGTGTCCCTAACGTGGCCTTTGCAGTCACTATCAGAGTTCTGACCTTCCAGGTTACCACCAGTGGCAGCAGCAGCAGAACTCCCGCTGGGGGTTCTGTGGGCACCAGCCCCTCCCCCGAGGTTTGGGTTGGTCTCAGCCTTTGGCATGGTTTGGGTTCTGGGGGTTTGGTCATTGGAGGAGCTGCTGGCACTGCCCTTCAGGAAGGCAAATCCTGCCTGAAGGGAATCTGCATTCTCCCCACTACTGTGGAAAGCATTCCACAATCCACGGAGCCCCGTGTCTGGCCCTAGGAAGTTGGCAGGTGTGGGAAAGTGGGGTAGCACAGAGTTGGGGAGTTTTTTTGGTTCCAGAAAGCTTATAAGAGGTTCTTTGTCCTTGCCGATGCCCTGGATGATGGCAGAGACATGCTTGTTGCTCAGCAGCTTCTGCTCCTGCTCATTCAGGGTCATACGGTGGTCATGGACAGCATGTGTCACGAAGGAACGGCTATAGCCAAAAGACAGCTTGCACAGGAAACACATCAGCACAGGCTTCCGCCGCCCATCGGCCACGCAGCCCTCAAACTTGGACAAGTCCACATTGTTGGGGACATCTTTGGACACACAGGAGTTTTTGGCTGCACCATCCGCTGTCAGATAGTCTTTGTCATTCTTGTGGCGGAGGTCATAGACACGGAAACTGTGCAACACAGGACCAGCGCCTGCCATCCCTCCAGCTGAGGTATTTGGGAAGGAGGGGTGGTCAGCCGCTAGGGATTTACTCCCCAGGGATGAGGCGATGTGGAAGGTGTTGATGATCTGGGGGTAGAAGGACATGGGTGCAGCGGGCTGCTCCAACCGCTCCCCCCCTGGGCTCAGGCCACTCTGGCCACTGCTGGCCTGGACACTGGGGAAGGTCTGGGGGGACAGCAGGCCCCTGAATTGGAGAGCCCCAGAGAGCCCCCCCTGGTTGCCACGCTGCTCTTTGGAGTCCTCCAGGATGAAGGCAGAGCCATCGGGCTGGTAGATGATCTCGCCACACAGGTTCTCCACATCACTATCCTCTTCCATCTCCACCTCGCTGTTCATCTCCCCCATTTCTGCAGCACCCACCTCACGCTCTCCTTCATCTTCACTCTCCTCCCCTACCATCCCTTCAACCTCCTCACCCTCCTCATGACCTCCAGTGGTGGGCAGGCGGGCATTGGGGCAGTGGTGCTCCATGTATTTTTGTAAACTGGAGAAGGAATTAGAACATTCGTTGCAGGGGATCTCCTTTGCCGGCGCCACGGGAGATGTGGCTGGGGCAGAACAGTCCGAACCCAAAACTGCTCCTCCTCCTACTCCTGGTAAAGTCCCGGTAACACTCCCTTTGTTACCGGTAGTAAAGCTTTCTCTCCGACTCTGTTCAGTTAGAGGGTCGGTAGTTGCACTGACAGTGGTGGGGGTAGCAGTGGACCTCAACGGGCTCACAGCAGGCTGTCCAAGGCCATTCTCCGGCTCTCCAATGGCGGCAGGTGACGACTGGTTGTTGTTGGCGTTGTTGCTGTTGGTGACACTGGTCTCCATAGCGACGACGGAGTTGTCCTCAGCAGCAGCGTCCAGCCTCTGGCCACCATGTTCCTGCTGCCGTGACGACACCATAGGGGGAGAGTCACAAGTTGCCATGACGACCACTACATAGGGATCTCATCTCATCCAGCCTAACAGGGACCTGGGTTGGGAAAAACATAAATAAAAAAGGACAACAGAAATTTAGTTAAACAGATATTGTTGGCTACTTCTGAAAAACAAATTACTTCATTGTAATTAATTCCAGCTTACTCTCACCCATCATTCATCCTCAGTACTAACTGTGTGCAAGCAAAAAATTGGGTTTTCACACATCAAAAGTTGTGGTTTAGATATAACAAAGCATGACAACTATCTACCACTGTATTGCTTACCACTTGGAAATAAAAACTGTCTTAAGACGCTAGCACCATGACCACCAACTTTTGAAAAGTGGAGAAATCCAATACTAAGCGCTCCCACTTGCACCTACGTCTTACACATGACAGACAAAAGGTTTGTCTTTTATGGACCCCAGACATCAGATCTTGGAAACTGGTTAAATGATGTATAGATATATGAAGCAGCTCCCAGGCCAGTCAGCAGTGGGGAAGTTTATAGGAATAATCCAATTGTCTGGTAAATAGACTCTTTGACCGACATGCCACTGTGTAACACTGGATACTGAAAACAGTTTTGCCTCTGTTGTGTCCTGTGTGTGCTAATGCTGTGTTAAAAGATTAGGATTTCAAGCTAGTACAAATTAGCATTGAATACAGTCAAAAGTGCAGTTGTGAACAAAATAACTAACACACAGAGGTAACATTGGTCAAAATGATCAAACAACTTATATTCAGAGAGTCTAGTGTCTTGCTTTAAGAAGTTGGATTGGAGATAGAGGAGTCTTCAATCATTGGCTGAATCAGGCTTGGCGTGTCCTTACAAGTCAGGAGTTGCTAATTAGGCAGCACCTATTAACCTATTAATGCCCCAAAGGTATGACTTAGACTGTAGACAAGGAAAGACACTGTATATTGTCATTCTCCTGTGTGCGACTGTATTTGAATATGTGGAAAAGCGAGGCATTGCCTGCTGGCAAATATTCTAGAGGAAGGTCACACACAGAATACATCACAAAATCAAAAGAAGTTTTTTTTATCCATAATATTCAGATGTTTTTTAATGCACAAGCGATACAGTAAAGAGAGAAAAAGACAGCGACAGAGAAAGAGAGAGAGAACGAGCTTCCATGAGGAATGATGTTTGGAATACCACTGAGATGTTATCAATCCTGGGCGGCTGCCCATCTCTCAACCCCTGACTACTTCCATCTCTTGGCTTTTCACAACAAGAAATGTAAAGACATACACAAACACACACAATGCAGAATAAAAACCTCCTAAGCCCACAAACACACACATAACACCCCATAATCATTTCATTTTGTAATCAGAAGCATAATTTCTAATCACCTGAAGAATACAAGAAGAAACAACTGAGACAAAGCCATAAGGGGAGATAAGGAAAAACAGACTAAAAGCTTGGGAACATAACATTCATTGTTACTTAGAAGAAACTGTTTCCTTGCTCAGCTAAATGCAACAAATGAGAATTAGTGCGCGCCAGTGTCTTTTCACTTGATACAGTACCAGCGTCTTTCAGATGCTTGCGTGTAAATGAGCTGGCATTAAAAGAAAGCTTTAAAGAGCCATGTTAACCTTTAACCCAATCCACCTGCTGCTTAATTCTCTCTCTCTCTTTCTACACTCCCTCTCCATCACAACAAAGCTACAAAGCAATTAGAGGATTAATCCGCAACAATCCAGGGCTAAACAAAGCCAGTGGGAGGGACAGTAAAAGCGTGAGGAATGAAATCAAACGTGTGTGAGTATGTTTGTGGGTGCATGTGTGTGCACGCGCTATAATCAGGTCTAATCTGACATATCCCAGAGATGATTCCATGGGGACTAGTGATAGATTAAAAGAGAGAAATTATGTTTTTTCTCTCTGTGTGTCTCACTCAATTTCTGTCTCTATTCATGAGATTAAAGAAAAATTCACAAGGAGCAGAAAATGAATTTGAATGATTATCTGTTCAGCATGGATGCGGCAAAAGGTGGAGTGTGAATGTGTGGCATGTACATGGCATAACTGTCTTCTAAGCATAACTTTGTACAGTCAGGCAGACAAAGAGTCAAGCATAGTTATAGTGTAAACATAAAAAAATGTACATTTCAAAAGTATTTTAGCTACTAAATCTGTGGTGTTTACCACATGGACTGCAAAACTGTCTGCCAAAAACTTTTACATTTTTGTGACCAATGCCAATACCAATCTGTACTGTCCTGATGCACTAAACTCCAAACAGCTGTTAAACAGTGAGAAGGTTCAAGACAAGCATTACAGTTTATCAGATTTTTTGTTTTTTTAACCCAGGATTTTTAGCCCAAATCACAGGGTTAGTGTTCAAACAGACCACATATGTGTCATGATACAAGAATGCATGGTTTTGGCACCCACTGTTTCTCCATAAATGTATGTCTTAATTTTAGAATTTATAGAAGAAAACAAAATTAATTTGGCAATGTGAAAAAATAAAAATAAAATGACTGAACATCCACTCAAATTAAAACTCACTCAGGTTTTTTTTTTTTTTTTACCATAAATCAGCCATTACGTGCAGCTAGCACCAAGACAACGTACTGGGCTTGCTCCTGCTATCAAACATATACATATACAAGTGTCCCTCTTACCACAGCTTGTGTTAAATGTGATTGAGGGTAAAACTGTTCAGAAGCACTGGGTTTGAGAGCTAATGCGACACATACGACAGGATTTACTACTTGTCAGTAGTGTCACTTGACTGCTTATTTCATTTGGGAGCAACCTCTTTGAATTGTAGCTCGGACATAAAACACTGAGGTTTATGAATTATGCACCTCCTAACACTTTAAGTATGGAATTATGTCTTATGGATAAGTCAGTGTGTTAAGCACTTGGCACTGACATCACCTCTAATGCTAACAGGTTAGCAGCTGTTTACATGTGTGCTGCCTGGCAACAATAACGTAACTGTCCATTATCTGTTACCTCAAGATTCTAATTGAACCCAGTCATTTTGGCATCAACACTGACAAACACAGTAACTAATGTGACTACTGTTTAACGTTGGATATTGTTTTTTGCATTTGCAATGCAACCTCTTGTAAGCATTTGAAGTCATTCTGATCCATTCAGAATGTGTTAATTTAGCATAGTTGGACAGATAAGTGAACTCAATATTTTCCTCTTCTACCTGTCTGAGCTCAAAGTAACATTTTAAATACTGAAATCTTTAGACTTGCATGGATCAATATAATAACTTGTAACCAGCTCTTATAGAGCTGATTACCTGACATTTTGTCTCAAGAATAAATAGAATTTTGTTTTGCTCGATTCCTCAGGCTTCACACCTTTCACAGCAGTAGTGCCCACTACTGCTTCTTTTAAGGCAGATCATGTTACTGCTAGCTAAGAAACCTTCCCCTCTCTCTCTCCCCCACTGGTTTCCTTTGCTCTGCTAACCAACCAGACTACTTTCATTTGAGAGAGAGCGATAGATAGACAAATACATAAAGGGAGAGGGAGAAACTAACAATGAAGCCCAGGTTTTTCCACACTGCAGAAACAGTTCCCCTCTTATAACAGAAGAACAAAAGAGATGGCCAGAGCCGCTCCCACCTCTGTTTTTTAATTAAGCATGTCCCCTTGCTGTCACACACATGCACACAGGCTCTCTCTCTCTCTCTCTCTCTCTCCCTCACACACACACACACACACACACACACACACACACACACACACTAAGGTAATTAAAGTGGCAGATCAAATCCACTGAGAAGCAAATAATAGCCCAGGAATGCCTGCTTTGGACACTGCTAGTTCTGATGGGAGAGAGGGGCTAAGAGACTCCTTGGCCTATTGTTTTTCTCCCCCCTCCCCTCTACTCTCTCTCTCTCTCCCATATCCCTCCATCTGCTTTTCAGTAGCTCCCTGAGAGACAGAGAGGCAGTCTAAAGCAGGGGATTTCTCCACTTTTTTCATTTTTTCTAACTTTTCTGTTCCCTCTAACTTGGGTTATTCTTAAAGCACTTCCAGTTTAGATCGAAGTTGGATCCTGTGTCCTACAAAAGCCAAAAAGTGGACCTCATCAGAGACTAGACTACAAAGACAAATGTGTTGCATGAAAACTACAAACAAAGGCCAAAACTACATTTGTTACTGGCCTATGAACAATTTTGGCTACTTCAGTTATAATAAATGTGTCCTGAGGCACCGATCTCCTAGTGATGTCAGAGTCTCCTCCTGCTTTTGTCCTCCTGTCAAGACTATCACACATACGCCAGAGTCACAGCCTGTTAAATGCCAAACCTGTAATTGCAATGTCGCCACACGGCCGTCTTTGTTTACATGGGAAATCTGTTGGGTTCAAATTCTTCATCACTAACGGTCTGACACTGTAATACAAGGGCAGACAGTGCTGTTAATACTGCTGTGAATATTTACAACATCTGTAAACACTGGAATTAGGGAGATCTGTACTTTGGGATGTGGTCATCTGAGTTCTAAAATGGTTATTTTCCCTTTACTTGTCAAACTGTTTGGGGACATATGTGAGCCCAGGTAATAACTGGCCAAATTAAATCCATATTGAATCTTTAAGGTGACCCATGAAGCCAAGCAAAGTCAGACAACAAAGTCAGAGGACAGCATGAGACTATGGCTATATGTCCATTCCTTGAGGTCTCCTAGAAGGTCATCCCTTTCTCGGCATGTGGCCCCTCAGTCTAAGACCGAATCTTCTATCAAAATGTCACCGAGCGTTAGCCAAAGACAAAGGCGAAGGGCGCTGTGAAAGCCCCTGCATCCATCTCCCACTGTCAGTGCCATGAATAGGCCTACTCTGGTCTAATTAGACCTGTTTATTTGTTGCCATGCAGAAATGGAGGGATGAAAAAACGAAGTGGATGAAGGAGGAGGGGAATTATCTCTTTCCTCACAATGCGAGAGGAGCTTCGGCTGCCATCAAAGAGCGCTGATGGTGTGCGTGCACAAACACATATATTCACATGAGCAGAATCACATAAGAGGGCCTAATGCTCTCTGTTTAAAGTCTTAAAAGAAAGGACAGCGGGAGAAAATTGCATGGGGATGGGGATTGTCTTCTTTACTTCTTAACCTCACAAAGAGTTTTCATGCAGCCCTTGTTTGTTGCCTAGAGGTGTAATATTAGACGTTAGATGCAGTGGCTCTCCCCAGTGCCCCCACACCCTTTTCTGTCCGCCTGTCCTCTTCCCTGTGTCTCCCTTGTGAGCAAAGGCCTTCATTACCAAAAGACACCTTATCATTACTGCAAGGTGCGGCCCAGACACCTAAAGCAAGCACCACTCCATTTAGCACAGGAATCTTGTTCGACAAATTACCTACTCCGCAAAAATGCCTTTTAGCAAATCAAAATCAGAATTACGCCTACATGAGCAATGATCTTGGTTTGTAGAAGGAGGCAAAAGAATGGAGAGAAAGGTTTAGAGGAGGAGGGGGAACAAGGATAATGAGGAGAAATGTAGAGGATGGAAGTGGCCTTTTTTTTTTCTTTTCCTAGAGCAGGTATGCAGGTTCTATCCCTCAGGTTGATGACAAGTTAATTGGTCTCATTGGTTGCTCAGGTAACATTACACCCAACTGCCCTCAGGTCCGCACCTGATATTCTATTGTTAGAGAAAAATATATATATATATATATCTTGGTAACATAGAAAATAACCAGCAACATATGAGATGAGAGTGTCATAGAAAACAAAAACAGTCAAGTATGCAAAAACAAACATGATAACCAGATGAGTGAACTGTGAACCCAGAAGCCGTGTTTGCCTTTTTTCTCTCTCTCAGAGGCACGGGAGAATTATATCACTCAAGCCACAGATGGGTCCTAAAATCTGATTTAGGCTCAGATTACACCGGCCCCTATACTAACTTCAAACAGGCTGAGGTGAAAACATCTCTCATGTCCTCCAGTCGCTACTAAGAGCCAGCCATCCCAAAGACAAAAAACAATAAAAAAATCCTATTGAGTGCAGAGCACCGGTTTCATATATTTCCATTTAGTAGGTTTTCATTATGATACTTTGGATGTGGGTCCGAGGTCGATGCCAGTGTTTATCTGCTGCTTGTACAGCTTCATAGAGACAAAGTTTAATGGATTAAAGACAACTTTGACTGGATTTAACATTTTTACAAATGGACTTTGGGCTTACACAGTCCAGTCTAAATATATGCACAAGTCTCACGCCTTTGAAGAGGCAATATTTCAAACTAAACTCAAACTGAAACATGAAAATAAACAGTCAGACACTGCTGGGTCGCAGTCACCACTTACTGCCCTTGCTAAAGATTTTTCCAGCATCAAAGGCAAAGCCAATCTACATAGCTAATGCCTCCAGTTTTTTTTTTCCTCCCCTTCCTCGAACTCAAAACAGCAAAGACCAATGGGAGTGAAAAAAAAGTGGGGATTTTTCTTTTGCCGGCAATCTGGAAACACTCTCTAGTTAATTAGGGTTGATTGGAAATGAACCGCACAAACAAAGGGCAGCCTATGCCCTGACTATTATGACCGTGCACGCGTGCGTACATGTGCACAGGGGGGTACTATAACCACCTTAGAAGCACACGCTGGTAAAAGCTCCGCTCTCTAGACTCTTCTCCTCTGTCTCTTTACCCCCTCCACCTCCACCCCCTAGATTAAGGGAATGCACCGCCAAAGAATGTGTGACGACCTCCACTGCCACAGAGCAAAACTTCCAGCCCCTGACGCCACAAAAGGCAAGAAGGTAATTAAGTTTGAAAGAATAGAAGCACTGCCACAAACAATGCACCAGTGTCCATGGGGAGGGAATTGGGGGGGTACGTTGGTGTGTGTGTGTATATGTGTGTGCGTGTTGGGATGGCGGTGGTGGTGGGGTGAGGCAGAAAAGCTATTAACATTCAGTGGCCGGGTGAGAGAGAGGAAGGAGGGCAAAGGGGAACTGAGGATGGCATTCTCTCTCTCTCTGCTTCTCCCTGTCTTTCTCTATCGCAGCATGACTTGTCTGTTCATTCTTTTTATTTATCTCTCTTTTTTATTCTCTCTCAATCGCCCTCACATCTGGTTCAGACCCCCCTCCTTCCTTCCCATACCCCCCCCCCCCCCATTACACTGCAACAGCTCTCCAATGCTCTTTTTGGCCCCTTTGCTGTTCCTTGTTGTTGCTCCCTATGTGAGGGGAGCCCTCCTACAGACAACACACACTTAGACAAATGCAATCACACACCCTACCTTTTTTTTTTAATATCAACTCCAGTTCTTTGTTATCGGTTTTGCAAGGCTAAGTTTGAAACTTTGCATATGCTGAAGCTTATACCTGACTACAGTGGTACACATACAGTATCCCTAGTTACCACCTTGGAGTGCTAAGAGCTAACCGGATTACCACACGAAACACTCAAATTCACACACATAAACACACACACACGCGCGCACATAAACATGGACACAGACTCACAACAACACAAAACATACACAGGGAGCTTTCATCTTTTTTGCCACATCTCCAGCAAAGCAGTTTAACTCAATTAGCAAAGAATGTAATTTTATTTACAGACTCCCAAGTAACTCATAACACACACACACACACACACACACACACACACACACACACACACACACACAGACTCATACAGTATAAGCAAACTGTCCCTCTCCCACGTGGTTAGAGCTAAGAAAGAAGTATTCATTGCTCATGCATGTGTGTCAGCCTGTGTGTGTGTGTGTGTTTGTGGATGTGTGTATGTGTGTGTGTGCGTGTGTGTGTGCGCGCGCGTGCCTGTGCATGTGTGTTCGGACAGTGGAAAGATCATGAGACACATTTACGTCAGATGAGTGAATCAGACAAACCACCGCTAATTTCAAAGAGGGATTCTTTTGAAGAAAGAAGGAGGGTGAGAATGAGAAGTTAAAAGTTAGGGAGAGGCAGACAAACAGTGAAAACAATAGGTTAAGAGAGCAGGGGATTATTAAGTAAAATACAACTTTGTATTTGTGCCTGGGCACGTGTTTGCACATCTACTGTCCAGCTATTTCTACACAGATGAGGAAAGCAAGTCGCCAACTAATTGTGGTTTGTGCGGTGTTATGTGTTTAGTAATCTGCCTCTCTTTGTCTCTGCATCTCACCAGAGACATGGATTAGTGCTAAAATGATGACTGCTTAATCCTTGATTTGCCTGTGCTAAATAAATATTAATCTAGCCTGCTCATCATGCTCTTGTAAGGTACAACATACACAATATGAAAGAGCTTAGCTGTTACATAAATCACAGCCGTATCTTTTGGATGAGGCAAAAGCATGAAACCACACACGCACGCATGCACGCACACACACACACACAGACACACACACCTCATCTCGGCAATAACATAGCAAGTTGAAGGGGGTGGCAGGGTTGGATTATTTGCCAAGTGAAATTAATAATCCTGCTAAATACAAAGCATGAAAAAAATCTCTAAAATGCATGTTTTCTCTTGGGGTGTGTAGATGCACACCATTACATACCAGGCCAGGGAAAAGAAAAAAAAAAAAAAATCAAGTATCACTCATTTGTGTTGATTCAGACCCCTCTCTATCTCTCACTCTGCCTCTCAGCAGGTTTGTTTAGAAAAAAATACTGCTGGGGACATGAAAAATGAAAGCTACCATTGCTGGACTCTCTCTCTCACTGACACACACACACACACACACACACACACACACACACACACACACTTAAATTGACAAGGCCGTGGTAGTGCAGCGCAGAAGAGGTTAAGCAAACACTGTCCACGTCAGTCAAGGATAGCACACGCTCACAGACAGACACAGAGAGCAGTCTCTGACGCAGGCATTTCACATCCACCTGGCAAATATAAACGGCTGGTTATGCTGTATGAACTACCATGAGCCTCAGATTCGCTGCTTATTTTATGCTACGATAACTCCAATGCTTGTGAAACAACTTGTATGCGTAACTTATTTTAAGACTGAAAAAAAGCATGATATATTCTTAAAATACTTGCCCCATCACAGGCTCAGAAGCCTGAAATTAAAAACACGAAGTACTTTTCCAGCACTGAAATCAGTTTTGCAAGAGCAGTAAGTCCTGCTGATATTTTGGAACCTATTATTAAGCATTACAAACTAATGTAGCAACTCCAGCTACTTGTTGCCAAAAGTTCATTCCTTTTTAGGAGAGGAAAAAAAAATGTCACAAATGTTGCCCTATTTGGTGAAAGATGTCTATCAGTATCAAGTGACCAAAAAACAAGCTGGTGGTACAGCTAGTGAATAGCACGTACAGTCTTAGTCGGTGCATTGTCCTGTTGCAGTTTGGTTTCTGGCTGCCTCAAATGCTGCTTGTCACTCTAATGTGGTCTGAACAAGTAGGGACATCTTGTCTTTCAATTGTGTCAAAGTCAGCTGATTTATGTTTGCTAAACCTGTGCTTATCTGTCCAATTACACTGTCCTGCAGAGAAGAGAAGAGAAAAGAAGAGAAGAGCATCTGCTTTTACAGTTGGTTTAGTAAGGATTCAGAGACACCTTGCTAATTGTACAGACGTTTCTCGGACATGGCGACCAAACCTTCCAGCTCTTTTCCAGGGGTAACAATAAAGTTTAAAGTTCAAACCCCAACTGTTTTCTAAAGACAGTACTCGGCAGGACCCTAGCCCTGTCATTATCTTCATAAACATAATCATAGGGCAGGTATCCTGACTGACGCCACAAGCTATGTGCCCCTCACTTAAACATCTCCTGAGCACTTCTGTGACACGCCACAAACAGACCATTAATGTCTTGAGCATTTCAAGGGGAAAAATGTGCGGGCCTTGCATAAGAAAAAGCACAGATGAACAACACACATTTTAGGCACATTTGTGTACAGAGATGGGAGCAGGCAAAAGGGATTTGTGGAAAAACACACAAAACACAAACGCACACATACCTTTTGGTTTTCCAAGAGCTCGAATACTCGTGACAGGTCTAATTTCTGGACCCAGGGAATTACTAATTAACTTAAGCTTTTGGCTCTCTATTTAATTAGAGAGGTCTCCAAATGAACTTTAGACCAAAGCCATTTGCTTTTTAAACAAACCCCCTTTTTCTGACAGCTGTTGTGAGTTTGCCCTCTTCTCACAAAAACCACAAGGAAAGCACAGTTGTTATTTATGCCATCATAGGCTCTTTTTCTGGTTACCGTGGGAGGGAAAAAAAGAGAATGGGGGGAGGAGAGGGAGAAAAAAAATGAGCAATGGAGTTGAAAAGTGTACATTTTAATTGGATTTCACTACAAACAAACAACTGTCAGATGTAATTAGGGTGGTTTTAGATTAGCACTGCAATATTCCTTTATCAAAAAAAAAAAAAAAAAAAAAAAAAAACACCATGTCACGCAAATCCAGGGCCAGCCTGCTGAGAGGGAACCGGGATGAAATGGATCCATTACCTTACTGTTTGCTGTAGAAAATAACTGCTATTAGATATAGATGACACAATAACATGTTGCAATCTAATATGTAACATAGAAACAGCTCAGTGTTTGTACTGTTGAATTATCAACATGAAATTAAGGTTTCTCTCCATGAATTTGTGTGTGCGTGTGTTACATTGCCCTCAGTGTGACAACCTGGGGACCATGGAGGTCAATGACTAGGCAGCTGAAGACCAGAGTCAGCAATATCTCTCTTGTTTTTTGCTCTCTCTCAAACACACGCATGCACACACACACAGTCACATTCAAACAGATACAGTAGTACCTTGTGTTAAAAATGAGACATAATACATATATCCTGTAATAAAATATTTTCCCTTACTTTTACACTATTACAAAAAGGTTTGAGGGTGAGTGTGTCCAACAAGTTAAACAGGCCAGCAAACCATCTATCACCACAGCATGACATGTGTTTAGGTATTGTGTTAAGGAAGAGGTCCATTCTTCAGCTATACTTTGCTTTTTTAACAATTCCTCCAAAGCCTTCCTATATCTGCTCATCTCGGTTGGGATAAAACACGGCAAAACTCCCCCCTTTATTTAGTCTACGGGCAGAGAGCTGATACATCAGCGAAACCACTGACAAAACCAGCCCTGCTAATACCTACATTTTCATATACAAGAACATTCCTGTGCCTGCTCTGCTCTTCTTCTTTACTGTCACAGAAAAAAGGGAGTCTTATTTTATTTTTTTTTTCTTTTAAAAGCAAATAATTAAAGATTATTCCACAGCTGGTGCCAGGCCAGAAAAAAAGAGGCTGGGTTTGAGAGGGATAGTGTTGGCTGGAGTCTCCTCATGGGAGTTTGAGCAGACACATACTTGCTTGCCTATATTAGATCAGACTGAGACCCAAATTGGAAAAGGAAAGATTTTGTTTTTTAATACTATTCATATATCCCTGTAGTTACAAAATAGCACAGAGAAATATTCATATTTGGTTTGGCTGTGTGGATGAGTATTCTGGCACCTGCAGATTGTAAGTAACATCTGTATTTCTATTAGAGGTATACATGACTAATAATAATAATAATAATAATAATAATAATAATAATAATTAAGAAGGTCTCCATGCAGCTCGAGTGAAATTCTTTGGTAAATGTGTCTCATCTCTAATTACACTGTTTGTTTAAGCCCACAAGTCATGCATAATTAATTAGCCACTTATTCCCTGACAGCCCTGCCAATGGCCTTGATATCCACATGCTATTGCCTTCAGGAATACTGCATGCCAATCATGTCGCATACATGCGATATACATGCGGCACATGCAGATGCTGACACACATACAAATAATCCACATGAGCCGAAGAGAAAGTAAAGGTGATTTGATGCAGATGCTCTGATGACAAAAGAGTATAATCGTTATCTAATCTGCAATGGAACATGGTATTAAATGAATTCCACAGATATACCATCTCACTCTCGCCTTATTTCTCCATTTTTCCTCACCGTCTATTAATGTGCATACGTCCTGTGACTGGGCTCTCTGCCTTTTCAATCCCTGCCTTTGTCTTTAGCCAACAAGGAAGAGAATGTATCATTTGTCATGAGATGTCTTGTGCTATTGTGGTGTATCTTTTCTCAAACCTGGAGAAACTTAGTCATTCATTAACTTTTTTTTTTCCCCCTCTGAACTCAGAGCTTGTCTTTTCAACTTCTGTTTGGATGAGGTAGTTGTGCATATTTCTGCTGGTTTTGTTTTTAACCGTGCCAGCTTTTACAGCTATGAAAATACTTCTGAGAGCAATCGATAAAATGTGGCATATAACCTTTTGTACTGTGGACTATTTTGTTGGTAAGTGCAAGAGGGACAAACCTTTCTAAAACAAAAGGCTGCTGAATGCTTTGTTGAATATGTAAGATGAGGACTTTGAGGCACTCACATGGACCTGAAGGGCTGAGCAAGTGTCCTTCACAGTGACTGCATCAAGGAGTATAGAGGACAAACAAATGTCACAGTCTGAAAGGCAACCGACCGTCAAGTTTACACCAATTTACAGAAATGAAATGAGAATTAATGGAAATATGCAGAAATAAAGCAAAAGTTTAGAGATATCAGTGAGGAGGGAGTTTCTCTTTGCATTCAAATTGCCCAATCACTGTTTGCTATTAATTCCCCTCCCTACCTGACTGCCATGCCTGTCAAAAGAAAGAAAAACAACATTCACAGACACAAATGAAAGACGAGACAGAAAGCAACAGAGAATATGAGATAGAGACACCAACAGAGATACACAGAGAAAGCAAATCAGTGAGACAATATGAGAGAAAGAGAGAGGCCTCATTTTTCCACCAGCCCATTTTATTTGACCTAAACCTGAGAATCTCAGCCACCCCCAGGGCCCACAGGACCTCAGATCAAACAGAAAGAGTCCTCTAACACACGGCCCCGATTGTTCTTTCCCCACCCTACGGAATCCCCCCACTTCCACTTTGAAATGAAAAGAATAAACATATTATTCTAAATGAAATACCCAGACCCATGTTATTCTGCGGCTAATATCCTGTACGAGATGGCTGATGCAAAATAGGCAGGAGAGCCTGAGAACGGGACAGAGCACAGAGGGAAGAGAAAAATCCCCCTCTTTCTATTTTCCCTTAAGAGACTGATGAAGGCCTGGCGAGATGAGAGAGAGAGAGAGAGAGATCGAGAGACAGACATAGAGACATGAGAGAGAGAGAGAGAGAGAGTGAGAGAGGGTAACGCAATCCTAACTGGCGCTGGACCAACAGCAACAAAAACATTTAGATAACCGCGCTCAATAATGAACGATTTCAATGAGGACAAAAATTACATTTCCTACAGATAACATGCCCCCTTCCCATAACAGAGCCAAAAGAGCCTCGAAACCACGTCATGCTCTACAGTGGTGCACTGGAGCATTATGTTAGGGGAGAGTTGTAGTAACTATATTAGTATCCTTTTACCCCACCAGAGACAGTGCTTTACTGGTTGTAAGAAGATAGAGCTGGCAGAGCTGAGAGAGACAGGGAGAAATATAGACCCTGTATGACAACTCGACTAGCTTCACTGGAAAAGCAACAAATCACTCCTCAACCGACTCTGCCTGAGCTATAACACTACCGGCGGCACGGCTCAAACGATTACCGATCTGCAATACCCACTACAAGGGCCACTCAAAATAACACTCCACATACACATAACCAAGGATCGCTGCAGCGCACTTGATCCTCACAGGTGGTGCGGGTCACAGCAACAACGCCATCCCCACCTTTCCCATCCACTAAGCGCTCACTTCCTTTCATGCCAAAGTCTGTCAAGTTGCTTGAGAGGGGAAGAGGCAAGAAAAGAGGAGATATAGCGTGGAAAGGAGGCAGAGAAAGAGAGAGGAGTCTTTGTCCTCCTCCACTCAGCTCCAGCACGTTTCTTCCTCGGGTCTGGCCGGCATTAGCATATGAAAGGCGAGGGAAGGCGTGCAAAAGGTCAAAGAAAGAGGATCCTGTCCAATGAGAGACAACAAAAACAGGCCACACCAGCCTTTGTGGTGCTCATGTTCTCCGCCACCCAACCTCACGCCCCTCCCTCAAGCCTAGATCATTTCCATACACCAGATGCAATAGCAATAATGACGGTTGATCATAAATTACTCACAAAGTCGAGCTGGGTCATATGGAAGTCACCGTGGCAATTTTAAGCTGCGTCACCACCCTTGTGCCCCCTCCTACTACTACCAACTGAGCTCACACACACACGCAGGCATTCACATAAAACACACCTGCCTCGCAGTTCCACAGTTCTCTCTACCCAGACGACATCCGACCAAATCCTTAGTCAACATCTCAATAAAGGAAAATGTAAGAACAGTGTAGTTTGATTTGATCCATGAAAGCCGCTCCCTTCCTTCCATGTAAATGCTACCTGAGCCACATCCATCCACTACATAATTGCACACTCCAGTGCTTTAGGGATGCAGTTTAGTATATACATAGAGGCTTAGGGATCCTGGAGTTTACCAGTCTCCCCAGTTACTCTATTATCATACATATTGCCCCACATGACAGCCTCCATCTGCTGGCATCCGAACAAACAGCCACAAACACTGGCCTGGTGTTTCCGGGGGTCCTCTCCAGCAAACACACAGTCCTCCACCAGCAACAGCGGCCAGAGACAGAGGGACCGGAGGGGGAGAGATGGAAGAGAGGGAGGGAGAGAAAGAAGAGGGGTAGAGCATTTCATCTCTCTTTCATCTCTGTCACCCAGTCAAGCGTTCAATGCCCCATTCAGCGCCTGCCCAGCATTATGCAAAATAATGCTAATCCCCTTTCCCGTGCTTTCACACTTGTATAAACCGCCGTTCCTGCCTCTGAAAAGCAATTATATCAGTTTACGTTCCTGTCAAAAAACAGGATTAGCATGCAAGTACTAGTAGCACCAACTAGGCCCAATCTCTATCCACCTTTGGCTAGCGGGAAGCACAGAACATTAAGTGTTTGTCCACCCTCCCCCCTAAAAAAGAAAGTCCTACTGCTTGGTTGGGGGTAGCTATAAAGATGTGTTGAAATTAGATATTTGCGAGGAATGAAAAGAAGAGCCGAAGGTTTCAAAGGCAGAACTCCTTGTCCCTGTTATTTAGGGCCCAAGCTTTTCTTAGCCAGAGTCTCAGTCTTGTACAATAATCAAAAACAAATTCAGCTATGTCGCTACACACAGCCATACCAGCCTCACAGTCCAAGTCTCGCTTCACAGACGGGAGTGTGTTACACATGTGACACACGCGGCACAAACCCGAACTGTTGTCAACCCTTAAAAAACATGTTGCCCCCACATGCGCACCACCTCGCCAACGCAGGTGCGCACATGCAAACACACACACTGAGTAGACAAGGAAAGATGGCAGAGTATTTTTGAATATGCAAATACTCGCACAAGCGGAACGTGTGTAAATAGGGGTCATTGTGAGCTGGTTTAATCTGGACAGTCACGCCTCTCTCTCTCTCTCTCTCTCTCTCTCTCTCTGTGTCCCTCTTACGTTTTGGGGGCACAAGGATGCACACCCATCTCGACTGATGACAGATCAGGGGACATTAGTCAGCACAATTAGCCAAGTCGTCATGGCGACTAATGAAATTTGGCAAAGCGGCCAGCCAGAGACTTAAATGAGCTAGCTGGTTATGTGCTAGCACGGGGGGCTGACTGGCTGGCTGCTGGCTGGTTGCCTTACACACACCCATTATTCTCTTTTCTGCCGTGGCGGTACAATAGAGTCACTTGTATCTCAGCCGATACCCACCGGCGGTACAAGCTCTCCGCCTGACAATTTGCATATGTTAATATAATTAAGTGCTAATTACACTAAAACTCGCATATTCACAAGCTCCCTCCCCGGGAGCTACGGAGGGGCTTGATCTCGTTCCAAGTCTTTAACCCTCCTCCGCCTCTCGCTCAGTGTGTGTGATAGAGAGAAAGTGTGTGTTGGCGGTGGTGCCCCAGGGCTGACACAGGAAGCCCCCCCTCTTTGAGACATAATGCTGAGCTGCTGTGGACTTCTTAGCTTCTCCCCCTACAGGCCTCCCTAAGCCAGGAGACCCTGACACCACTACTGCAGACCGTCACCTCTCTCCCCCTCTCTCTTTCTCTCTCTCTCTCTCTCTCTCTCTCTCTCCGTCTCTCTCTCTCTCACACACACACTACATAACCAAAAGAATATTGCACCTTGATCTCTCTTGAAAATTCAGCTGTTAGATAGCTCTTTGCCTTAAAAACTAAATGCTTCGAACAGTTGCATAATACATATTGCATAAAACTCTATCTACGAAAAACCCTAAAGAAGAAGTGTGAAGGAGAGTCTTTAAAAGACAACTTGGCCCATCAGACTCAAATCCTATTGGCGCAAAACACTGGTTTATGTCTTTGGCTGGGTTTATAAATACACTACCACAGCTTGGGAACCGTAAAATGAAGAATTTATTTTTACTCTGTAAATTCAACCACCAATCATCTGTGTGATGAGAATGCTGGATAGGTTTAATATTGAATCTCCTTAAAGCTGGTGACCAGAATGATAGCAGTTATTTGAGCCACAGATAAGAGACAAAAAAATCTACATGATTCCCCCCAGTGAGTATGCATGTATGGTTGTGAGTGTGTGTGTAGGCCTGCCGGTTTAATAATGGAGGACAGGCAGTTGTGCTTTTCACATCGTAATGGCCGTGAATCAGGGAGGAAGCCAAGCGGTCGTGCTACAATTAGAGATCTTTTGTGCCTCTTCCTCTGTCTCTTTCTCCCTCTCTTTTCTTGTTTTCACTCGCTGACACTCTCCCTATCAAGAGTATGTTAAAACAGTCTACTCTGTTCTGCTGCAAAAGCTGAATGGTGGGGGGGGGGGGGAGAAAAATTGTGGGCTGACTGGGGGAAAACTCACACTGTGCTGCTGCTGGACACGCATACACACACGCATGCACACACGCACCAGATGGTACAGGAAGGAGGATTAAATAAACACACATGCACAGACACACACCTATTGGCAGACAGACGCCCGTGTGTGCACTGTCCCTTAATGAATGTCTATGGGGAGTCAAAGGGTCCAAGCTCATTTAGTTGACTTTCAATGAGATGCAGCATTATGACTATGGTAATACGCTCCTCCCTTCCCCAATAATCATACACGGGTCATTGTGTCAGAGTGATTCATTTCTATCACACACATACGCCAGATGTTATTACGCAGGAGAGTAAATCTCTCCAACGGATGTCGATGGGCTTCTATGCAAAAAAGGCGAAAAGTGGAGAAGAAAAAGAAGGAGAAAAAATATATTGTTATAGCAGTCCAGCGTGTAGTGAGCTATACTGTTCGCTCAAGCATGACGGCTGGTAATGCAGGTTTGGATGTAGCTCTGTGTCTGTGTGAGTGTGTGTATGTGTGTGTGTGTCTTTGAGGGGAGGGGGGGGCTCCCGTTCACTAATACCTGCTACTCGGATTACCACAGCGTCTTAAGTATTCAACCGGACTCATATTTTCCCTTTCTGCCTTTTTAGCCAAATTGGCTGTCTTTACACTGTAAAGCAGCGATATAGCCCTCCTTACTAAGGGCCTATGGGGGATCCACGAAGAAGAACATTAAAATGCAGCGATAGCCTTGTTGCAAAGCTCCTCTCTATTTCTTTCTCTCTCCCTCTCTCTTTCTGCAGCAAAGGCTTCTAAATCATCCAGCCTCCTCTATTAGACGGGAGACTTATTGAGGTAGAAACCATAAAAAATGAAGAAGGGAAATTTAATCCTTGAAATATTGATTTGCACATTAATATCAGATAGGCAGAGGGCAATCTAGCCGGGTGGAAATGACACATTGTCGACCCCTAGGAGAGGCCCGAGCCAATCTTCTAGCTGCATGTGTCTTGGGCCCAGGAGTTATAGGACAGACTCAGCCCCTGTCTCTCTCTCTCTCTCTCTCTCTCCCATCTTCTCCTCCTCCCAGTACCCTCACATCCCTCTCACCCCCCCCACCACCCCCCACCTCCGCCCCCTCCATCCGCACCCTTAATGAAGGCTGCAATGCTGAAAATGCATTAGCTTTTAATAATCAAGAAGCATTTTCAAGCCAACAGCTATTGTCCTCCCAGGGCTATCTGCCCATCTCTCACACTATATGTTTTTTTTTATTCCTCCCCTCCACCGCTACAGATAAAATGAATGTTACAAGCTGCTTAACTAACATGCAGAGATATATACACACCCAGCCTTTGATAGTGCTAAGACACAGCGAACTGAAAAACAAAAACAAGAGGCCTAGGCTTCTGCAAACACAAACCTCAAAAAATTCTCTCATTTGCAAGGCAAGAAAAATAACATAGAGATTCTGTTATTATAGAGTGAGACAATGCCATCATTAACTGATGAAATACACTGCAATTAGACAGGATCATGTCCTCTCATAATTCCACTTTTTTTGATTTTTATTATTAGGCCTAAGCTGCATTTTTTAATGAAATGTAGGATTTTATGCAGATGCAATTAAATCGTCTGACTATTAAGAAGATCCATCCAATCCAAAAAACATCAGTGTTCACAGTTTATCAATCTATAAAACTGCTCTGAGTTAACATTTAATTTGTAGAAAAATAGGAGTGTCTCTGTTTAATTTGGATTTTTTTGATATTTTAAATTCAATTATCAGTCTACGTATACATATAACAATAACAATAATAATTATGATAATAATAATAATGATAATTCATTTGATTAATTCTGATTATTAAAACAGTAATAACGTCCCTTATTTGCTGTACGAGATGCTGCTGAAAATCCCGTATTTTGATTAAAAATGGGCTTACATTCTGTGTAGAAAAACCTGTACGCATTCAGTAATCTAGACAAATTTAAAAGTAAGACACATTTGGGAAAACTGCCTTAAAAGCGGTGATAAATACACTCTGAAATCCACACAAAACGCCAGAAAAGCCGTGTATAAATAGAGACAGTCCTATAAAAAGGTCGCCTATCCTATATTGGCGCACCGTTCCTTTGGAGCGTATACAGTCTCTCTAAACACACACACTCGCACACACTCACTACACCGTTACATACCCGGGTTGGAGACAGACTGGCCCCTTGGCCCTGATGTTTTGTTTTTTTTTTTTTTTTTCCTCCCGTGCGATCGATGTCCCCCCTGTCACTGTCGCGTCCCAATCCGAGCCAAGTCTATCTACCTACCTCAAAAAAACAGCCATCAGGGCGTAAAAATACTTGAGAACCCCTATCTCTGCGCTCTGTTCCCTCTAAATGAATACAAAACATCACTAATCGACAACTTAAAGAAGATGTTGCAACCAGCATCTCTGGGATTTAAGAAAAGGACAATTTATATGAGGAAATTATAACCCCACCGACGCGGATGGGGACCGATGATGGAAATGGAACTTATAGACTATGGCTGGAAGGAATTTAAAATGTGTTAATATCAATAAATGTCATTAGAATATGAGCTGTGGACACGTTCTGATCTTTCAAATGCCTTTGCTAAAGAAAAACAGGGGACCCAGGAGTTGGCTGGCTCTAAAGGGACTCGCCATGCTATCAGCAGCCCAACGATCGGTCTCCCTTCCGGACGACGCAGCCACCCACGCCTCGGTAAAGTGAGACTACTTTTAAAGCGCAGCAGGTAAAGATGTATGGACCGTGATCGGCAAATGCACGTTTCTTTTGTAAAGATCCTTTAATAAAGGCGTGACTCCGACTAATTTAAAGAAATACACTTATTCGGGCGAAAGGGGATCGTGTCGGGAGACTGATCGTGTCACTTTGGCCGTGAATGCCTGGAAGGTGCATGAAACCCGATGTATTAAAAACTGGCTTTGAGCGCTGCGGTGCATCCATATGATCTCTTCGGATCAGATATTTGAGGGTTGGAGGGTGAAACGAGGAGTCGCGGAAGTGGTGGAAAACATTAACCCGGACCCCTCGACTAGAAACGAGCTCAAAGCGGACATGTCATAGGGATCGGGCTCCTGGAAGGGCAACACCATATCCGCACCGCAAAGCCACAAAAGGGGGGGAAGAAGCGCTCGTCTCGCCTCGTTATACCGAACGTGGAGTATTCGGCGTATCTGTCCGCCACACGATCTCAATAACAATCGTATAAACTTTGCAAAAGGCAGGTCTGAACGTGGTATCCTACTGTAACACCACGGACACATGCGTAAGAACGCCTCCGATCCTGTCAGTCGCTTGTTTTATTGTAGCCGAAGCGCCGGAGTTGCACTAACATCACGATATCCGCCTTTATTCTGGACTAAAAACACCCAGCACCTGTTATCCAAAGAGCCCCGATGTCAAAGATCCACCAGCGAGAAAGATAATCGATACCCGACCTCTAAATTTAACACACGCACACCCCAAACTACTCAATAAAAGTTAAAGGAAAGGAAAAAAAAAAACTTACTTTCTTCCCCCTCCAAAGCCGTCACCTCCGCTTCTGTCTTTGCTCTTGGGTTTATAAAACAGTCACATCCAGCGGCTTGCGTAATTGGACAATCAAAACGTGGAAAAACAGGTAAAATTACAATAATCCTCCAACTTTATATTGGGAAGAGGGGGTAAAATCACAAATGTCAAGCGTTTTGAGAGCTATCCCTTATTTTGGTTCCGGTGGCGGTGAAACGACGTGTCGACGGGCTGCCTCGCAGTTTCTCTTGTGAACGGGGGTCGGGAAACGGAGGAAAGGAAATGAAAATCCGATATGTCTTTATTCTGCTAATTATTATCGTTTTAGCCCTGTTTAAAAAAATGGCTGATTAAGTTGAGTGCGCATGTCTTTGTGTGTCTATTTCCCGATATGCACTCTGGGAATGGGTAGAGAGACAGAGAGAGAGAGGGCGAATGAGAGAGAGAGAGAGAGAGAGAGAGAGGGAGGGAGCAAAAGAGAGACGGAGAGGGAGGGAGAGAGAGGAGAGAAGTGTAATTAGTGAGTTGATCAACAGTCTCCACATTGCAAATGACGCGCACACGGAGGCCTGGCGGCCGCATAGGTCTATGCGCACAGAAAAATCCTTTTGTATGGTCGCTCTCTAAGGGCAAAATCACATGTAGAACAATGGACAACCGCTTCCTGCACACCAAACAGGCTGGACTTAGAATTACTTACAAGTACTTAGAAGTCATCTTTTTCTATAAAAGCAAGTTTTGAAGATGAATATTTCTGAACCGCAGCGCAGAATTCCCCAACACTGCTTTCTCTTATTTTTGATTTACGAAATATAAAATTAGCATTTTTGCTCTACCCGTGATGCTCATTTCTGTGGTACATCTGCTTGATTTTATTGATTATGACACCACAGGTGAATTACTTTTTCCTAGATGCGCAGAATGCACGATCTTTGCGGATTCCGAGATGTGTTAGAATATAAAAATAAATACTCTATGAGACCTGGGACAATTTATGGAAATGAATGAAAGAAGTGAACTTTGTAAATAACACTTTTTCTCCAACAATAATGTGCATAAAACCGGAAAGAAAAAACACACGAGGGGGAGAATCAAAACCACAAATATGTCTTGTGTCGCATCAAAACGGGCCTGTAGACAGTGTAGAATGGATTTTGTTTGTAACATCATTTATATACAAAAGCACAAAGCGCGTTCACACACGTGAGTAATTTACGCTGCACACGTGTGGACCGTTTTGTCTTTTTATGTCGTATTCTCGGATATTGTGAGGAGTGAGGAGATTGCAGCTGATCTGTTGCATATACGGGACATGTAAACACTCAAGCTGAAAAATCAAAGCCACAAAACATCACAGTAATCCACCACATGTTGGAAAGTCATCACTGCCCTTTCGGGACCGCTGAGGCCCCGTGTGGGTTCAATAGAGCCAAACTGCAAAATCCAATACAAGGTCACATAAAAATCCCCCTCTCTATTCAAAGCTCCATTCGCTGGCGTTTACATTTAGTGTCCTTACAAAGTGCATCGGTCTGTTGGCCCTATATCCTTTCAATGCAAACCGTTTACTGTGTGTTTCCCCCCCGGTTTTTTAATAGTGGCTTTTGGACAAGAGGAAGACTTTACACAGTCTCAATCGGGGAGAAAATCAAGAGATCTTGTTCGCCTTCATGGAAAAAATCGAAGCTGGGGGTGAATTGAACTGCATGAGCCGGGGCTTGGGATGTGATTATAAGGCTGCTGCTGGCAAGTGAACTACTAGGTCTACTTTGCAGCCACATTGACTGGACTGCACCCATACCAACTGGATCCTTAAGAAGCCAAGAGATCCGAGCCCGACCCGACCCGAGGCTGTTTATTCTGGGTTTAGAGAGGTCTCTGACAAAAGGGGGTGGGTGGGTCGAGGTGAGGAACAGAGGCGTCACTTTTCACCCGGATCCAAGGCTCCTGCTGCTGCCGCTACTGCTGCAGCTGCCTCCCTGTCCTCCAGGGGGGTTTTCTAGCCTGTCAGCCTTGGGAGGCGTCGCTCACAGACGGCTTGGAGAGTTTGCTCTACCCGCTGCTGCAGCGGACGCGCAAAAAAGTCCACCGGGGCGTGAGTCGAGCTTCCCTAGGCTGCATGGAATGGACCTATTTCTCATTTGCGACTTTAAACACCCAAAACGGAGGACTTCTGTAGACATAAACCAGCGTGACTTTTTCTTTTTATATAGATATATATATCCGAGCATCTCCATTTCTGTGAAAGGATGTACTTATTTTCCACTTTGTAGTGGTTCAATTTGTGCGCGCTGTTGACGTTTTCAGCCAAGTTTCGTTCGCTATTTTATTTGTTTTCAATGAAAAACGAGAAAGTACAAAGCGGATTTAGAGAAGTGATGCAGGCTACCTCTTATCTTAACCTCCTGCGTTTTGTAAATCCCCCCGGTCTCCACCCTCCCTCTCTTCCCTGCAGACGATGCTCTTTCTCCGGAGAACCGCTCGACAATAGACCGCGTTAACTAATATTTCGCCCCATTTCCATATCAGCAGCATCCTCAATTAATTATAGATTTTTATCTGTAAACTCCGGTCTGGTGTCTCTCTGTGTACGTGTGCGTGCTTGTGTATGTCTCTGTGTGTTTGTGCGTGTGCGCGCGCGCGTGCGAGTATTTGTGTGTTCTAAAGCAAATAGGAAATTTCTTGGTGGCATCACCAGAAACATGGACCGGGGTGACTGAAATTAAACTCTTTAAAGTGCAGAGTAATTATCAAACATTAAATGCATTGTGTTTGTTTTATTTTCTAACGCGTCTATTGACATATGAAAGCTACACTCGTAGTGATCTTACGCCACTTGAGCAGATCAATAACTTTGAGTCATCCGGAGATATTACCATATTGGCATGGCACACTAGGAGATGCATGAGATGGCACCTTTGTTGGTCCATCAGTATATTCGATGAAATCGAACTAAAAACCTGAGTTGATGTTCTGTTTGTTTTTATGTTATATATTTTTTAAAGTAATAATTTAGTCAGCTTTGTAGCCCGCCATGGTGTTTACTACAAACAGTCACCTGGTCAGTGTTTTCTGGACGTGCATACATGACTTCCACCTTGTTTGTCCTATGCGTCGGCGCCCTCATGGGGTTGCATGGCTGACCCCTTTGCCTCATCAGGACACACACACACACACACACACACACACACACACAAACCCACGCAAAAGCCCACAGCTCTGACCCGCAACCTGCCACAGTGACCCACTGGCCAACTCTCCTCCAGCAAACACATGCACAAACAAGCTCCATAAAGGCCCATAAAACAGACAATAGCAAGTTAAGTGCAACTCTTTGAACACATGATGCCAATAAAAGATTTCCACACTCTCCACGTAGAATTATTAAAAATCAAAATGCACTTCAAAATCACACCTTTCAAAATATGTCCAATAATTAAAACTGCACATCGACCACGATAAAAGAAAATTCAGACACAGAAATCCTCTAAATGTAAAGTCACTCGCCAGTTGTCACCTGTGTTAAATTAAGGTGCGGAGTTGTAAAATCATTTAAATGCGTTTAAATCAAAAAAAGACAGAATTATTCCGAGTGATTTCAGCGAAATTAATGTCTAAAAGAAACGTTCCTTTAACTTATTTGCTGACAGAACACCCCACAGAGAAGTGGGCAAAAAACAATCTACTCCCAAACAATAAAAGAGGAAAATGGATTAAAAAAAAAAAAAAAAACAGAAACAAAATGAAGTTTTTGCATATAGATGCTCAACATAAACTCTCTCGACGGTTTCACACTCAACCCTAAAGCAATCCAGCAACGGTCCATAAATATGCAATCGTTATAAAAACTTCAAATTTGCCTCCTCTTACCTCTTTTAAATCCCCCCCAAAAAAGCATAAAGTATAATAAGCCAATGAAAGAGAAGAGAAATAAAAATGTAGACTCGGTACCTTTGGTATAAAGCATTCCGTTTTTCTTCTTTTCTGTCTTTCTCTTGCTCAGTAGCGATCCGATAATAGCATATGGAAAGTGTTTTCAAAATGCCCAGATTTGGCACATTGTCATTGAAAAGAGAGGAGCGCAGTGATGCGGTGCTACAACAGGGGAAATGAGTTGCGGATTGGACGCAGCCCGCCTCGGTGCGGACTTATCCCACTTTAATTTAATATTCCGCAATCACACACACTAGTGATGGCATATAATTCAAGGAGAAATTCAGAGGGAAGGAAATGTTTTTGTGTGTGTGTGTGTGTTTTTTTTACACCACTTTATTTGATTAAGGAGAGAGGCAGCACAATATTGTGTCTTTTTCACCCTGTTTCCCTTCTTCTTTGCCTTCCCCCTCCCGAGTCAGTTTTAATATTTTTTTATACATGAAACAATGGATATTTATTTGTTTGTGTTTAGATCATTTATTTAAAAATCAACAACTCTGACTTCTTTGCGCATCGATGTCACACTGGAATCATCCCTAACATAAAATCGAGACCCATAAACGCTTGTCTGTAAAACACTGAACCCAAAATCAATGTATTGGGACATTTCGATCGATTATATAAACGAAAATCCATACGCAACATGAGACCGGTATCAGCCCACTCTTCCGTTCCCTTTTAAAGAGAGAGAGAGAGAGAGAGAGAGAGAGAGAGGGAGGGAGATAGAGAGTAAGAGAGAGGGAGAGGGAGAGAGAGAGAGAAAAGAAGCAGAGAAGAGAAAAAAGGGAGTGCTTGTAGTGCCTGGGCTAAAAACAAAGACTGTCAATGCAGCCCTTTGCCTCAGTCACTTAGATCAGGGCTTCTTCAGCATTTTCATATCAAGAACCCCCAAACAGACACACCTTATGCCAAGGGTCCCCATTTAATTGGATTTTGTCCCTGGGACTCCCAATATGTTTTTTTTTTTTCTTCTGTTGTTAATGATTTAGAATTGCTTTGTAAGTGTGACTCTAATGGTGAGACAAGTGAAACCTTTGTTCTGACATACACTCTCTAACTGGTAATAATTTCAAATTAATGAAATCACAGTGAAATTAAACAATTCTTCATTTGGCCAGGGGAGGGGTGGGGGTGGGGGGACCCCCTGCGTGGCCTTCGCAGACCTTTGAGGATTCTTGAACCCCACTTTTGAGAACCACTGACTTAGATGTCAAAGTGCTTCCAGATGCACCATGATAGTGCAAGTCCTGATGACAACAATTAGACAGAAAAATGCCCTAATCAAACGGGGCCACACGGGATTACGTTGCTTTTCAAGGGTCAAGGGGAAACGTTTCAGCACCCCCCCACCACCACCCACCTCCAAACCCATCCTCCTCCTGCACACCAAATATCACATTTCAGCATCACATAACCTACCCAAGCAACAATCAAGCACTTCAGGCACTATAATCAGGTATGCAAATTCCCAGGGAAAGGCATGGACATGATAGCCATTGCGCACCGTCAGATGAGCAATTGCATAAACTGTGCATTAATATGCAACATGATATGGAGGGGGGTAAGAAACAGGGGGGGAGGTGGAGAAGTAGGGGGTAAAATAAGGAGGTGCCAATCATGTAAAATTTACATGGGACCACAGCTGCTGCGGCTCTCGAGCAGGGGGAAGAGGTGGGGTGGAACTGGGGAGGAGGGGGGGGATTTGAGATTAGGAGACAAGGGGAGGAGGGGGGTGGGGGTGGAGGTGCAGGGTGGTGGGTCCGTGCAGCCGCCGGTGCCACTCTGTTTATTTGATAAGAGCAATCGATGGCCCCTGACTGTAAAGTCTTTACCCCGATGCAGGCGGGGCAAGGACCGCCGTGATATTGCTCCTGAGAAGAACAAGTGTTGTGGGCAAGCAAGAGGGAGAAGTAGAAGAAGAACAGAAACCAGGGAGGAGGAGAGGGAAGAGAAGGGTGACTTGGCAGACGTTGTTGCCCGTATTCCGGGTCACTCACAAGAAGGAAATCAACACTATAAGTGCGTGCACATACTGAGGAACACGCACCATCCTCGCTCCCCATGTGCATCCCTCTCACACAACACACACACACACACACACACCGCCAGCCACCACTGCTGTTTCCATTCAGTCTCACCTCAGCCCTGCTGCCCTCCTCCCACTTGGCCCTGTGGTCCTCCGATCTTTTTCATTGTTGATCCCTCTTTAATAGACACGCGTCCACTGAGTGTCCTCCATATATGGACAGAGGAATAAAAAAAGCCCCCCAAAAACAGCCTTCTTGTGATGTCCCAGCACACAACACACACCCTTCCGCCTCAAGACCCGTTGAACGCCAAATTCTATTGATTATCACTCAGATACACATGCACTTATAGACCTGTAAAGCTGCTGTGAATAGGAACAATAGCACCTGTATGCTGCCTTCTGAAGGAAGGAAATTATTTGACAAAAGCCAAAATGCTGATCGAGATAACTTTAATGATTCTGAGTTAGCAAATCACCTACAATTTGCATATTTAAATACAGAGAACTCTTGCAATAATAAATGAAGAGCTAATTAAATATGCTACATTTATAAAATTTTATATTATGATATTATAATATATTATGAAAAATTGCTAAATTGTGGAGAATCAATAATAATGACAGTAAGAAGAGTAAGAATGTATAATTTTTTTGCTATTATACATTATTGCAATAAAATGTAAGTGAAATTAAAGCAATAAAAATGTAATTTGAAATCTAAGAGAAGGCCTGTTATTTAATGGCCTCATGAAAGTAAGACTGCTATACTGTATGTTGTCACATGGCTTATTTAAGTGCTTTCCTCATGACAAACCAGAGGCTTGAACATGTCAATTTAGTGGTCCGAGAGGTCCTTTTAGATCTCCAGGAGCCCCCACTCTTCCTCTCTCTGGGGGACTGTCACCCCTCCACCTTCCCACCCCATCATCCATCCATCCATGCCATCCCTTTTCCTCTGACACTCAGTGGGCCATCCCAACACGGCAAATAACCCGGTCAGTACCGAGAAGTCAGTTCTATGGCAACAGATTGACATCTCGACATCAAGGGGAAAAATGTCACGAGCGTCTCGGCGTCAGTGCTCAGGTTGTAGCTCAAACAGTAACACAATACTCATTAGTTAAAAGTGATATAATTGTAGTCCACTACTCTCTGGCAGAGGGCCTACATTTGTGATGCTGCTGCTCCTAAATTATCTTCTGTGTGTTCAGTGTTTTTTTCAGCAGAAATTCCACTTATTTCATTCCATATCAGTGCTAAATATTCTTTCTCAAATTAGGCTATGACATAATTTTGAATAATTCAACCCCATATTATGAAAAAAGGTTCATTGTTTCAATTAGAAATTGTCATATTTTGACAAAAACTGATACAGAGATTCTTTTCACCCCGTTATTTGTGTAGCAGCTCTTGACAACACTTGTTGTCAGCTGTGAGCTTGTACAGTCAGTCAGTCTCCTGAGTGGACGCCATCATCTATCAAGCCCACCAAGTCAACCGGAGGCGCAATGACCAATGCGCAAATGCGCACGGATTAGCGGATGCGGCTCAGACAAATTGGCAACGCTTGGAGCGGAAGAGAGAATAAAGAAAGAGAAAGATAGAGAGGGAGAGAGAGAGAGAGAGAGAGGCGTCATTTTTTTGAGGGGTGCAGTGACCCTGAAAGATGCTTGTTGGCTTCATCACTGCATTAGAAGAGTCCTTATGAGAGCTCTTCAACCTCCTTTCCTAGTGACCATCATTAAACCGGATGACCTGAGTTCAAGCAGCTATTTCTGTGAGCATCTACTGTGCCGAAGTGTCATTGAGCAAAACATTGAATCTCTCACAGCTCCAGACGTTTTTTGTGGGTGAGTCTGACCTCTGACCTGACTGTGTCGATACAAAAGAAAGAGGAGTTTCGCTATGGAGATCAACAATTTAATAATATAATCTATTATTAAAGAATAAAAAGAAACAGCAGAGCTCAATTATTCTGTTTAAAGCTAATAGTTATATAATATATCAATTGATTAATAAAATAATTTTATCATTTATGTTCTTGGACGTTAAAATTAAATGAATGAATCTCTAATTTACATCATTAATTATGCGTTAATTAAAAACATAATTAATAGAATAGCAAATTATTAAAATTATCCAGTGCTGTGAATATGTGAAGAGAGAGCTTTACACTTCCTTATAAACATGAAAATGTCATACCTGCAAATTTAGTCCAATCACACAAGACAGATAGATAGATTTCAGAGAGTGAGAGAGAAATTACTTTGTATTATAATGCAAAGTCAATATTGTTTTTATGGAATAAACCCCATAACTTGAACTAATTCACAATCAAACGAGCAAGCAAACTGTGGATAACAGTGAAATGGTGCAAGCAACCCCTCAACACATACACACACACACACACACACACACAGGCGCACACGAACACAAACTCTGTTATGTTTTCAATTTGGGTTGAAATGTAGACATTTTCCCTTGGTTGCATAACTGCCATCCGTATCGCCCCTCCCTTCAATTAAATGCTATTTCTCCCAAACAAAATGTCAGAATCATTCCACACAGGGTAGTTCAACAGTGATTTGTTCTGAAAGCTATGTGTCTTTCTCTGAGATGGTGTATGTATTTATGTGCATGTGTGTGTGTGTGTGTGTATGTCTGTTTGTGTGTCCTGACCTCAATTCTAACTGGGTTCACAAAGGGACAGAAAAAAAAGGTGCCTAAAAATACATTTAATTCACAATCAGCCCAGCTGAGCTGAGAATGACAAATCCTTTTAGAACGCCCCACAGTGAGATGTGAGATTATGAAACATAAACACACAAAAAACATACACACGCAAGTTGTGCATATTACACACGTGTGTGGACTCACAGAGAAGAAGGTAAAACACAATCAGCTGTGGAAATTCCAAAATGAATTCCACTGAAAAATTATGTGCTTTGAGAAGAATGTATTTTTAAGCCATGACTGGCCTAAAAAACTAAAATTACTAGACACATTTCCACAATGTTAGAATGAGAAGAAAAAAAAAATCAAAGAAACTTAAAATATTCTATCCAGTTGGTTCTGATGAATATGCAGTTTTTGTGGTCCACCAGAATGAATAATACAGGTACATTTTAGGCATATGTTATTATCTTTGTATAGGTGTCCTGTAGCAGCTCAGTGGAAAAATTAAATTAAATCAAAATACCAGACTGTCTTGTTTGGTGAGGGAGAAAAATAACTTAAAAAGGAACAGCTTTTTTATTTGACACTTGTCAATTTATTTAAAGCAATAAAACTGTTGGGCTGCAGTCGTTCTTTTTTTCCGTATACAGATCAGCACACGGACACTCTACTCAAGTCCACTGGCTCAGAGAGATTCCAAGATGGCCGCGCACCTGTCATGGAGGTGGATTGTCCTGATTATGTATGGTGATCACCTCAAGGCCTCTGTAAGCTACGGAGAGCATACACACCTTGAGTTGCTGGTTCAATGCCGGTCAAAAGCCTGTCGTTTTAAAACTGCTGACTGCCCCTTAGAAAGAAAGGATAAACCCTGGCAGTGTCTCCTTTCTCTCTCTCTCTCTCTCTCTCTCTCTCTCTCTCTCTCTTTCACATACACACACACCCTTCCTCTTTCTCTCCATTGCCCTCACTCTCTCTCTCTGTCTGTCTGTCTCTCTTTCTCTCTCTCTCTCGCCCCCTCTCTCACATCAGAAGCGCTGAAATGCACCCCAGGGCCAAATCGCACAGAACAACCCCTCTGAGCCAGAGAAAAAAGCTGGAATCCGTTTGCCCTGATATTTCACCAGCACCAGCCAGGAGCGAGGGGAGAGGGAAAGACAGAGGGAGAGAGAAAGGGAGAGAGAGAGGGAGAGAGAGGGGGGAAAGAGACCGGGGCAGAGAAAAAGGGATAGATGGGAAAACGGCAGACCAGGGCTGTATTTATTGGGGGTGTGAGTGCCGCGCTGTAGGCTGTGGGATGGTTGGGAGAGTGCAAGGTGTTGCTGTTAGGTGTGGTTGGGTTTGCAGAAATGGAAGAGCATGCATAGATAGGATGGTGAAGGAAAAAAAAAAGAGGGAGAGATGGAAGGATTGGTCATGCGCAAGGTAAGAGAGAGGCTTTGTTTGATTGTATGTGGGAGGGGGGGTGAGGTGGGGATGAGGGGAATGGGAGGGAGGGGGCTGAAGCTGTCGTCTGTGGGGTTATTATTATTGCAGGCAATCTTTGTGTGTGTACGTGTGTGTGTGTGTGTGTGTGTGTGTGTGTGTAGGAGAAGGAGAGATGAGGAGATATGAGATTCAGCTGCGGGGTCATTATTTTTTTTTTTCTGACGCATGTCATGAGGCTAAGAGAAAGCTTGAAGTCATACACTTTCTGACATCACAGATTGAGCAGGCTCATTTGCATAATTAACAAGAATTTCTAGCACAGGTACCAGCTGAAGCATTGACTTGTGTGTTTTTGCCGCCTATCGATCTATTGATTTGAGTCCGAAGACTGTACTCAAAGACAGTGTGTGACATCCGGTGCGCACATGGACAAGCGCGCGCATGCAAACACAAGCAGGCCTTGCTGATTAACATCTCTCCCATCTCAGTAATAACTGTAAGAAGAACAGGCTACCTGGAGTGTAGAAGCAGAAAGGATCAGAAAATATAAAAAAAAGATATAGGGTTTAAATGAAAGAAAGATTAGAAGAGCAGAGTGGGAGAGAGGATCATTTTTTGCCATTTCACCCAGTTTAATAGGAGGACAGTTAATGGGCCTTTTTTTATCAGGCACAGGCATCAATCAAGAGGTGTCAGGCTGCCGCTGAATCTGGGCTGTGGTCCTCTTCACAGATGACTGATTAGCAAGCCAAAATCACCAGATCCATCTTCCGACGGTCACTTTTATTACAGTCATTTTTAAAGTGACAGCAACCTGCCTTGTCTCACAACACTGGCCACCGCATATATATTCTCATCTTCTCTCCCCCCCACCACCAGTCCTTTCTTTCCCTCTCTGCATCTGTCTTCCTCTCTCGTTCTGTCACTGAGTATTTGGTCAGTCACTCTCCTGTTGTTTCTCCACCACCACCACCCCGCCCTCCCCTTCTTTTAACTACTTTTATCTGACTTTCTCTCTGTCTCTTTCCAACCCCCCCACCCCATAGCCCCCTGTTGGTGCTACACTTATTCTCTCACTCTGCTGGGCAGGTTGAGGGGAAGCGGGGTCAGGGAGGTGTGGAGAGAGACAGGGGAAAGAGGGGAGCGAAGAAGAGAAAATAAGACCCCCTCCTCTTTCATTGTCTGAAGGGTGTGTTCTGAATCCCTATATCGTTCCCTCTCCAGAGATGGTGAGAAATTCGTTTTGCACAGTTCCCCCGCTGTCTTACATTGGAGGAGGAATTCTCCATTCCCAAGCACAAGATGAATGTAAATGAAACAGTTTCGGCGTGGAGTGTGTTGGTCACAGCTGCATTTACATGGCTGCACTCTGCAGACGGAATTTTAAGAAACAGACAGGGGTGACATTAAAGTTGGAGGCCGGGGAGTGTTAAAATGTGTTTTTTGGGGCCAGGATGTAATAATATGCTGCTGGGAAAGGGGTGTCAGGAGACTGTCTTGGGGTAGAATTTTGTTTTGGAGCTTGTCAGTCAGATTTCTCATCCTTTCCTGCCTCAGTTTACTTACAGGCTGGGTTCAAAATAAATCACTGCATCAAATAATCATCGTGCAATCATTCAAAATGGCAGCTGAGCTATGTTTACCCAACGGTTTGCGTACATGTGTGTGTGTGTATGTGAGTGAGCGTGTATGAGGCCAGACTCTAAAGAGCACTCCTGTGTCTTGGCAGGAGATATGCTAATCGCAACTGACATCAATCTGAAAAACATCAGCTGAAGTAACATGTGTCTAAGATTACATTTACAACCTTCTGAGCAAAGAGGGACAGAGCACACACACACACACACACACACACACACACACACACACACACATAAACACACAGTGAAGGAAAAGTGGGTCAGGTAAAACAAGCAAACGCATTTCAGAGACAGCCTGCCATTTGCAATGTCCTCAAAAAACAACTGATTGAACAGCTTGTCGAAACATTAAGGCTCAAATTTTAAATTATTATTCTATTAAACAAATGTGTCCTTTGTTTCTTACTGCCCCCTTAAATACTGAAAGCTTTTCATACGGAGACACAAAGAAGCAATTACTCTTTCCTTTGTTCAGACATTTAAAGTTAAGGTTATGAGTTCCTTCTTTTGTTTTTTAGAAGGGGAGCAGGGAATACGTCTTTTTTTTTCTGGCTGTGATATGCATTAGGAGACAACATGGGTCACATTTTACAGTGAAGCACCTGAACATTAGAGGAACTCAGGCGGGTGTAAAATATGTGTCCTGCTAAAACCCATTTGGACAGGGCCCTTAGATGTGTGTGTGTGTGTGTGTGTGTGTGTGTGTGTGTGTTGAGGGGGCAGATAGACAGAGAGACATGCACACACAGGAAATCATAGTAATGGTGCTAGCAGCTGTGGCTTGCTAAGTGAACACATACGACTGTAGATATACTGGATCCGTCTTTCCTTAAGCTTGGGATCAGATCTGTTCATGTGTGTGTGTGTGTGTGTGTGTGTGTGTGTGGAAAAGAAGCTTCCACATCTCTGTATCTTTGAATTATAAAGTTCCGATTTGTGCTTAAACTCTCAAGACTCTCACAAGATTTAGGTTCATTTGTCTCAACTGAAAAGCATAAAAATTGAAGCAACAAACTTTGTCCATGATTAGTGTTTTCCTCTATCTCACGCGCACACATACTTGTACACACACTTTCAGTCTATCTGGAGGGCAGCGGGGCACTCAGGGGTCTGACAGTGAATTTGTCCCGAACATCCGCCAATAAAAGATTGCTGCAGTATTTTACGCTAGAAACGTTTGATGACAAGCAGTAACTAGCGTGAAATTCCCCCTAGATTAAATGTCCTAGGAGTTGTATTCCCATCCGGCAAATACACACATCTGCGAGCATGTAAGACTGCACACACACACACACATGCACACACACACAAGCTGTAAACCTCAGTCAGGGTATACCCCTCAGCAGGGGGGGAAGGCACAGGAAACAAAAATAAATCCTGAGATGCACACACTCAAATATGGACATACTGATGCACACATACAGTCCCAGGCACACACACACACACACACACACTGACATTAACAGACATACTGCATATATACTATATAAATACATGCACTCATTGGCATAGAGAAACACTAACTTACTCACAGGCGTTTAGACTGGAGACACACCGGGGGGCAAATCATAGCAGGAGACTTGTAGCGTGTTTGGCTGATTACCAGTCGAGCAAATACCAGAGAGAGCATGCTCACATTGCCACCTCCATCCTCCTCCTACACACACAAACACACACACACACACACCTGCTTCTTTGTTGGTTAGTCAATGTGCTGATTATTATAATTATTATAAGTTTTTCTTTTTTTTTTCCTTTCCTTTTCTTTTTTTTTTTTTTTTTTTTTTGATTTCCTCTTTATTTTCGTCTTGGCTGGGGAGAGAATTACAGCTGGCCTCACCAAGCACAAAAGATCAGAATGAGATCTCAAGACACAAAATTACTTAGTTAGGCAGGTAACACTGAAATCAAGTAGGGGATGAAAATGAAGGGGTGTTTATACAAAATGATAACTGAATGAAAGACATCACCTGAATTTTACTCTAACTGATTATTAAATCAAAATTTTGTCTATTTTTTGGATCTCTGAGGAAAAAAAGAATGACACAGTATGTTGCTGTGTTTGTCAGTGCTGCTGCGCTGAATGGGTGACAGATGAGGACAGAAGGACAGGAGGAAAGCTATGACAGTGAGTGAGGGATGGGGGAGGGAAAAAGAAAGGAAAGAAAAATGCTGTAGTAAACTTTAAGCAGTTGGGAGGTCTGTCTCTTTTTTCAGCCTTGCTGGTACACTGTGGAGCCCCTCTGCACAGGAGCCCGAGACTCTCAATGGACTGCCTTGCCAACTTGTCTACTCTTTCACCTGCATTTAATTTTACGAATTGTTATTGTTTAACAATGCAAACATTTTAATGATTAACATCATGACAGAAACTATTTTAAGACTCATAGAAAGCCTGGGTCCTCTCAAAATATTTTATATACATCCCTTTGTTATAAGCACAAAAGAACTGTTCAAAAGAAATGTTCATACCATCTGTCTGGAAAAATATCAAGTAATGAAGAAGTTAAAGGTCAATGCTAATTAATAATATAATTAATACCTACCAAAATCTGACATTTTAAAAATAAAAACGTGTAAAACAAACTTGTCAAACTCACAACTGCTGTGGTTTATAATCTAATAGTAATAATAATATCTCACATGGTCAGTAGTGGTCATCTGGCAGATATCATGCAATCAGATTAGCTGGGTAGCGCTAATGCTAGCTCGGCTACTCCCGCCAGTCACATGACCCTTGCACTGCATGCTGCTGATCCATTCAGGGCCCCCAGGCCATGTGAAACACATATAAGCTATATATTTTTTAAAAACTGACAACACCCACAGTCTATTCACTTTGGGATGTTTTTATAAACTTATATAACATGGGACTAAAAAACTGCCTCGCACCCTATCAGATTATTTTAAATAAGTGTAAAGATTATTTCAGTTTTAATCATTTTTATTTCAATTTGTGTTTGATGCCAACATTTAATAAATCTTAAATGTCTGACTTACTTTTAAAATTCTAAATGACGCCACACATACAGTTTGAGTATCCATTTCAGCTGAGTTTGGAGCTCAGTCATATTAAGAAACAATATATATACATCAATAAATTTAACAAATGTCCATTTGAAAATCCACCACATTGAGGCAACTTCATATATACACTACGTAATGCCACCTGGTTCTTATGCAAGACTTCCTGCTGTTCTCATACAGGGGAAAGTCGAGGTGGAGTATGAAGAGGTCAGGCAGAGGTAAGCCTAAAAAAGTCTCTAACTGGGCTGCTTTACAAGCCTTAGTTAAAGATATTGATTCAGTCATAAAAAGGCAACATTCTGCTTAGCGAAGAGAAAGTTGCAGTTTACAGCTTGTATGTTCATATCATCTCCTGGCATGTGTTTCCCTTACCACAGTTATGTGCTATAATTACATTAGACTTATGACCTTTCAGAAGGCCGGGAAGGGGCAAAAAAAAAAAAAAAAAAAAAAAAAAAAAAATCCTTGAACATCTTAATTCGATCCATTTCAAACAAGAGAGGCCGACTTTGGGAGAGGAGGAGGAGGAGGCTGCACACATAACATATTACAAGGAGAGCGGTGCCAGCTAAAGCGGTGCCCTGTTTTTTATTTTCACTTCATATTCTTCAATGAAAGGTTCTTTTGTTGTCTACTGGCTGATTGACTTTAATGAGAAACATTCCATTGTAGCAAACATTGGTTTTACAAACTGAACTTTGTGTTCCTCTTACTTGTTTTCAAATTAGATTCAAAAAGGGGACGTGGTGGTAGAGGCAGGGCCCCGGCCGTTTGGGATCACAACAAACATGACATGCACATGCACACAAACACGCCCAAGTCATTCATACGTAGTTACACACAATGCTTTAATCCCTTATCCTTTACACTCCAAAATGTGTTATCGGCTGTAAAGAGAATTCAAAGAGCATGACTATGACAAGAGTAGGAAGAAAAGCAAAATTTAGAGATGGAAGGGACAGACATGGAGGAATAAAAGGATAGGATAAAGGATTTTGTTCTAACTATGCAGCAGTATTCAACTTGACCCTCCCGTGGCATTAAACATGGTTCCGTTATAAGGCTGCAAGTGTGTGTGTGTGTGTGTGTGCGTGTGTGTGTGTGCGTGTGTGGTATTGACAAACTCAGCCCTTGATCTGTGAAGAGGTGGTGATGGTGTCTTAAGAGTTGGTTGTGCACAAATTGTGTAGATTTAGCAACTGGAAACAATCATGTAGTGTGTGTGAGTGTGTGTGATGTGTGTGTGCGTATGTGTGTGTGTGTGTGGATGCAGCTACTGAAAGCAATTCCTCAGAATAACCAGTGAGTTGGGCTACCTGCTGGCATGAGCTAAGCTGTAGATCGATAACAAGTGTTTGTGCGTGTGCGTCTGTATATGTGAAAGTATCGTGTCGTATGTTTATTTGTGTGTGTGGGTGGGTGTGGGTGTGGGTGTGCATATGTGTGTGCTGAGGCATCATACAGTTACTGGAACACTTACTATATTTGGCTCCCTCAATGCAACATCAGGTTTTATGAAAGCAATCCATCTGAATCGCGGCAATAAATTTCCATCAGCCGACAATTTCTTAAGTGAAACTAACAAGTGTTTCTAAATTCTTTATAAAATTACATCTGAGCTAGAACCGATTAGACGTTAGAAACAGCATTTAGGTCAATAATACAGTTTAGACAACACATCAGATCAATACGCGCACATACCCACATGGCAGTGCACACATGCACACACACACACACACATACAGTATACAGATTTGGTTGCCATGGTGTCTGTATGCTTTTTGCATGTTCCTGTTACATCAGTGACGTGTATGTCATGAGCTGAAGGGCATGGTGACCCAAGCAGCCAGAAGCCTTTCCTCACGGGTGACACGTCCATTACGCTCTAACAACAGGGACAGCCAGCATCAGAGGCCCGGTTCAACCTAAATCAGACTCTGACAGCCTCTCTGGCACTTGTCTGCATACTGCCGCTGCTCCTGTATCACGGAGAGTCATTTCTAAAAGGATTTCAGCATATGTTTGAATTTCCACAGCATAATTTCAATAGGTGTCGTGGGTGCAATGTTCATGAAACATGCAGAAGGCCCTGGAAACCTTCAACCTATTGGCCTTTACTTTCTGCTGGTTCCTGCCAAGCTTAGCCGCAGGCAAATAAAATGCACAGTCATGTGATATTATAGAATATATTATGGAATGCTAGGTTGTGATCAGACAGGACAGCTGAGTGAGTGCTGCTAATGCAGCCAAGCTGCTCTGATTCATCTCTGTTGGTTGGTCAGATCTGATAGGTGCTCAGCCTAATCAGTGCTTCTGGCAGTGTGGTTGCATTTGCAGCAATAGATGAAGAGTTAGGCCAGAATGCTTTATACATAAGTGACTGCTGTTGCTGCTGGACTACACATGTACTGTAGTTCAGAGGCTCTGCATTTTGAACATACTTAGTCATGTACATTTAAACGTATTGAATCCACATGTAGAAAAGAAACTACATCATCAATACTTTTTATGATAATAACTGTTATGATTTTAAATAAGACAACATTATCTAGGAGCAAAGATAAGTTTTTTTAACTCATTAAATTAGTAGATAGTATGTTTACACACTTTACCAATGTTAAACTTCTATGGCGTAAGAGCCACAAAACACACTAAATAGGCTTTTAGAAAGTATGTGCAAGGAATATTAAGCATCACTTTTGGTTTTACCACTGGTGTAGCTGTAAAAGATGCCCAGCTGCAGCACAGATCACAGACACAGATACCTAAGAGTTCCTACGTCAGTATAGCCTAAGTGGTAACACAGACAAGAAGAGGTCAAAGGGCACACACATTGTACTACATAACTGCTATTGCTACCCAGCTATGAAATCACAGATTGCCAAGCAAGCAAAAGTAAAAATGTTGTTGCCAATAGAAGTGAACAGAATTGTACTTATTGTTCTCATTGTTTTTGAAAAACAGGACAAAACTTATGTTAGACTGCAGAATGTGACTGAGGTTACTTTTACTCACATGGAAACTTTGTGGTTATTTCTGCCCTCCAATCACTGTTAATTTTGCTTATGTCTAAAACAGTGACTGCTGAGAGATACATATTTTTATTGCATCCAAAATATCCAGAATTTACTTATGGATAATTTACTTATGGATATTTTGGAGATGAATGTGTGCTGCAACCAAGCAACTGAAAACAACTGATGAAAAGGGTAGAGGTATGCTCATAAAAATCTAGAAAAAAAAAGAAAAGAGTGATAACTTGTGCAGCAAAGCTTATGCCACTGAATAAAAACATGCCAACTACATTCAGAGTTGTTTTGAAATACTGTATTATGTGTTTACAGTTCCACATCCAATACCATGAAATAATTACTACATATTTTAATTGGCATGTTTTCACTAAAAAATCCAAGATTCTAACTTCAGTGAGATGTTACGACATTATTACAGAGCTACATAAAATGAACAAGCCAAAATATGAAACAGATTTAAATATCTCTAACTTTATCCCCCGATAGGTTGTTAGTATTCTGGTGAGCATGTCTCAGTGCAAAAAAAAAGAAAAAGAAAGAAAAAAAGTTGATATGTCTAGCCTGACACTAAACATAATCACTCGCTGAAAACAAGGGGAAAGAGTTTTGAAGCCCCTTTTGATGTCGGCAGCAGCTTGGAGTCAGTAATGAGGATGTTGATTTTGTTCTGATTATAGAATTGCTGGTCTGTTTGTTGATATTGCTCAGCTGTGTCCCTCCCTCCCACTGAGCAACATGGACACCAACTGCCAAAATGTGAATTAAAATTACTTACCATCCAATTAGTCACACCGCTCACACTCCGAGCAGAAAATGTTCAGCACAAGAGATCAAATTCGGATTTCTTAGACTAAGACCTTACAGTTGCTCATGAGATAGGTCCAACTTTGGCTATTGAGATACTGTATCGCACTAACAAAAGCAACAATAAAACATGTGGTCATACCACCGTCTGCCACGTGAATTACACTATAGGAATTGTTTGGGAAATTCAGATTTGTCAAAGGGTGCAAGGGTTTAGCTGAGAAGAAGCTGATCGTGTAATCTAAGATCTGTGTGTTTCTGTTTGACCTATCATCCATCACACACAAACATACCCTCAATGAACTCTGCCCTGACCTATTAATAACTTTAGATGATTGCACACATCCAAGATACTCCATTTACAATCTACAAACTCAAAAGAAGCAAACACCATCCTCAATTTCTCGCACACACTGTGAATTTCAAGATGCACTTAAAAAGCAGCAGAAACAACTCATACACCCTCAAACCCTCTTAGTAAAAATGCTAAAATCTGAGCACTCCCATTATACATAATTTAGGGGAATCTATATTCATAGAAGTGTGGGGCGTGTTGTGCTCAATGGGGTAAAACGCCCCTGTGTGGCTAATGGAATGGCCTGAGTTGCGTGATTGAGTGAAATGTGCTGGAAAGATCGGGAGGAATTTTAGTGCAGATAAATAAAGAGGAGATTGTGCTTTTTACTGGGCGTCAGCATTAATGCAGCATCTCCCCAGGTGATCAACACATTCAAATGGAGAGATGGAAAGATGGAGAGAGAAAGTGATGGGGGAGACAAAGAGAGGAAGAGGGAGAGAGACAGATCGAGAGACACAGGGGGAATGGGAGAGAGAGGACACTTTAAGAAATAGCCTGCCTCAATCCCACTCCACATGCACAAGGGCCATAGTATAGCATCTCATATATCATCATAATGTTACCATTGGAAGGTTCAAAGGAAGAAAAAAAGGGGAGTGGAAAAAAATGGGACTTCGCAAATTCAAAGTCAAAATAACCAAGGGACATTATGAAGCTTCTACAGTAGATGACTTGAGAAGGCCAGGCCTGTCACATGCATTTTTTCTCCTTTCTTCTCTTCTTACCTTCCATAATTTTACGTCAAATGTGAGCGGGCAGCCTTTTCTTTTCACCTCCCACTCTCCACATCCATTACCTTTGGAGAGATGCAAAGTGAACATTTCAATTGGATTGCAATGGCCAGTTAGCGCTGCTTTGATCCCCACTCTGCTCTTTGAGGGCTCCATTGTTCCTGATTTGCTGGCTTGATTTGCCTGCCTATGGATAATGGCCAAGGAGCCACAGTCTGGCCTTCTCCCATCAACCCATTTCTCATTATCATAGGTCTGAGGCTCAAAACATATATGAATTACCGTGATATATGCTTATGGTATGGAGCCCCTCATCCTCAGCCACTATATGGACCGAGATGTACAGTATGTATGGATGCTGTCATACAAAACTACACCTCAGCCTACAGTACAGCACTGACTCAGGCATTCAATCCCAATTTAAACCTACACCAAACACATGGGTGTTAATTCCCCAGATACCCCAGCACTGCTGCTTGAATGTAGGCTGGGAATACTGAGAAGTGGCAGTTGCAGTTTTGTTGGGCCACGTGATCCTTCATCTCATCAATCAAACCCCAACATGATAAATTGCAGCAGAGGTGAATTAACGTGTGCAGCAGTTCCTTCTTTATCTTTTAGATTGTTTGAATTTGGGGCTCTAGAATCACTTTTGAGATTAAAGCAGCATTATATTCATGTTATCTGAATGTCTCTGATTCTTTAATACATTGCATCTATTTAACTCCACGTGGTCTATTTTAGTGAATTCAAGCATGCCCTTTGACATCAAAAAGCCTCTCTATTTTGCCAATTAACAAGCATAATTTTATTCTTCATGATCAAAGCTACATGCCCTTCTTCTTTCATATAATATACAGAGATAAAGAGTGTGATAAAAAAAAGAGTGTACACTTTGCTTTATGCATTTATATGTAAATGTTGTAGGTCATCTCTATTTGACAAAGATTCATCATTGTGTTGCTGGGCCAGCGCTTGGTTACATTAACACTAAACAAATTATCATGACTTCAAGTTATTCTCCACTATATTTCTGTTGGACCTGCAGTTATTTTACTTCCTTCTGATTTAATAAAATGTGTAAAATATACTATGAATAAGTAAATATTGCAGTAGCTGTCCTTATATCACCAGTCTTAGCTACTGCTGTGTAAACAACACGTCAATTCATATTCTTCCTGCAGAGGAGGATGAAAAAATTCTCTTTTAGTTGTATGTATTTAATATCTTTGTAGATTTGACCCGAAGGTGATCATTGACCAGCTTCACTCTCATTTACACATTTGATTGTCTGGGTGAGACTTTAAAATAGCAATTTCTGGGGCCTCGCCTCTTTCTGGCTCTTTCACACCCCACCTTAAGAACTTTACTGCAGCATTTGTAAAGAGGGAACGCAGAGAGAATTTGCTAAAGTGTCTGGTCTCCTCCCAGATACAAATGAACAATTTGTTTTCCATTTCTTTCCAAACCTTCATCTCAGCCTTTCTGCTTTGAAGTAGGGAGTGGAAAGGGAGGAGAAGGGTAGGAAAGGGGGGCTACAGATTGTACGATAGTGTGTTTGTCTTCAAAGAGTCCCGACTTGCTTACAAATGCACTGGCGAGTACAACACCTTCAAGGTGAAATTGATAAATCTGGTGGTAAGCTCTTTCATGGCAATAATAAGCAGAATTTGTAGAAAGGGTGCATGGATTTTTTAGATGCAAATGCTGTCAAACACCACCAGGCGAAAACTAAATTGAACTGTGCCAAGTAGATAAGAATATTTTGAAAAAGCACAGAGGTACATAATTACATTCATGAACAATATCCACCTGAGTCTGGCACAGCTTAATCAGGACTGATATAGTGTTTTATACTTTCTGTACTCAAAACATCCAGTGTTTGCCCTTTGATCATCACCAAAGCTGGCCATCTTCAATGAATTTCACATTTCTGAAATATCCACAGCGTTCCCCCTTTACATATCAAACACATGATCTTATTGTAGTCATTCAGACAGAAACTTTCCAGAGGCACAGGCTGAGCACAAACAAACAAGCCACGAGGAAAAAAAAAAAAAACACAGAGGAAGACAAAGAGAAAAGAGAGAAAACTCATCAGTTGTCCATCTGGTGGATGACATCCTTTGTACCCTCTCTGTCATTTCTTTCTCATCTGCTAGGATGGACAGAATCTCCCCTCTCTCTCTGGGATGACTGCTTCACTGAAGTCCCTGGAGACACCTTTTTCCCTCTGTCTCTCTCTCGCTTCTCTTCTCTCCCTCTCTCTCTTTCTCTCAGTGGCTGCTATTTTCCTGAAACTTTATGAATTAGTTACAACCCTTTTTTCTTTCCTCACCTCCTCTCTTACTTTCTCATCTCAGCCTGGACGCGGATCCAACACCTGCCTCTAGACAAACTGTCCATCTCTCTGTCCGTCTGTCTGTCCCTCCGCCCCCCCCCCTTTTTTTCTCAATGCTTGTCTGGCCCAAAAGCTCCTTGGGAAAAATACAAGATGAAATTGAAAAAAATATATATATAGATATTTTTTTTTTTTTTTGAGAAAAAAGTTAGTGCTCTCGCATTCGTAAATGAAATGCAGCTGTGGATCGAATGGCCTCACAACTCCCCACCGTCCATACCCCCCTTCCTCTTACTCCCTCTAAGATTGGGCAGACACAGGGGGTGGTGTGCATGTATGTGTGTGTATTTGCGTGTCCAACTCCTTTGTGACCGCTTTCCTGAACCCGAACCCTCCCTGCACAGAGGGAAATGGCGGACTGTGGCAACGACAGGGCAGTTTTACAGTGCACCCGGCTGAATGTTAAACTTATATTTAATGTATGACATTTCACACAAATCATCCGGCCACAGACATGACCCTGGGGTATTCCGCAGATTGCTTTTTCAGTGCCTCAGCAACTGTGGAATTATTCGTCCCAGAGAGAGAGAGAGAGGGGGGAAAAAAAGCCTTTGAGTTTGGTGAAATGATCGCCCTCTCACTGCTCTGGCCATCCCAGACTGGAAGCTCGCTCTCTCTTTTTTTTTTTCTCTGTGATATCATGATCGCAGGGCTGTGCCAAATTGAAAACATCTTGGCAGTCTGGAGGCTGTATGAAATAACCATATATTATGTGTAGTATAACACCCGATTGGATAGCAAAACAATTATACTGTTTTGCAGTCTCAAAAGATTCCTTGTGCCCCTCTCAACCCTCCACTCCCTTCATTTCTATGTAAAAATCTTCAGAGGGGAGTGTGGAAAATTATCTCAGATTTGTAAATTGGAGTTGGATTTGAACACCATACCCCCTCCCAGAATCTCGTCTGATATGAATAAGTCTACAACAGTTTACAGTGATATGTACATACCCCAGCATGGCCATCTGTACGGATTAAGAAAAACGCTGTAAATATCTCATATTCAATTCCCCTCTGTGAGGCGTTTTTGAGCCAACACGATATGGAAATAGTGGCAACCACAATAAGAGTTCATGAATACACAGTGAGGAGGGCCCTAGCATTCCCAAAACACTGCAGTGCTGAAAATAAACACAGGGTTGCTTTTTGCTGCTATGGCAAGCTTTTCAAATTGCTGAAAACCATACAGAGAAATTTCAACATTTTCTTGGCTTTTCTTGTCAGCTCAGCCTTGCAAAACAATGTATTTATACCGACGGGTTCTACAGTTGGGTCATCCATTTTATCTGAGGGGACATTTTTCAACATTTAGGTTTAGATGTGAGAGGTGTGCTGTCCACTACATCAGCGTCACTCTCTCTTTTCAAGGTTAGATGGCGGGCGGGGAGTTTAAGAGCATTAGGCCCCAGCTACCTGTCACACTCAAAATAGCATGCGCGCACACCTACACGCACAAGACTCATCATGCACATGTATTAATAGTCAAAACCGCATCTCCAGATACTGTACATCTATATTTATGGACCGTATTAAAAATGTTTGTTGCTCTTTCATGCTTAGATTTTATACCTAAAGCAGTGTGTAAACAACTGAGATAAGAGGATTTGAATCTCTGCATCATGCCCAATTATGAAGAATCATTTGGTACAGCTAACATCATCAACAGTGGTAACAGTACAGAAATATTTTAAAAAAGAATAGGCTACCACCCACTGTACAATTGAAATGACACACACCAACACAGATATTCACACACAAGCACTTGAACATCTGCTTAATAGACAAGGTGAAACAATTATACTCAATTAAATTAGGCTGCACTGCCTTCAAGCTTAGACTCAGTGTGCAACATGATATACAAGTGTGAGTGTGTGTTTTTACTCTCATGATAAACAACTGAGATAAGAGGATTTGAATCTCCGTATTGTGTCTAATTATGAAGAATCATTTCATACAGCTAACAACGTCAACATTGTAAACATTACAGAGAGATAAAAAAGAATATCATACACAGTGTTAAGTCCCCCCTGAAACCACACACACACACACAAACACACAAACACTTTAAGTCACAACCACAGTCAACAGCATAATTATCAGTTTCCCCTCAGGGCGTTAGGAAACCTGTTCCTAATTGGAACCCAGTTGGGACTTTACATGGATTAAAATACATGAGGCTTCTGCAACAGGGAAACACACATGCATATACACACACAAATATAAAAACACACCAGCCCAATGAGTTGGCACCCTCTACCCCCCCACCTCCCAAAATTTTTATTTACGCTAAATCTGGCATGATCCCCATTGTCTCACTACACACGGGTCGAGCGCAACAACACGAGTCTCCAAAGCACAATTACGCCACTATTTTCCCCCTGTTTTGTATTCTGTTTTTCTTTATTTTTGTTCCATTTCCCTGACTTAAGCTGTTGTCTAATGGACAGCATCGTGACAGAAAGGAGTTTGGTATCAGATTGAAGCCGGTTGCCCTTTTTGCCAATTTGCGAGCAGCCTCCTCTGTACTTGTAAGATGGCCAATTAGCTGACCGTCTGACAGAGGCTCTCTGACTGTGGCTATTAAAACACACACTCGTAGGCGCACGCATGCACACACGCGCAGAGGGAATACGCAGACACACATTCATACACGTGTGCACATGTATGCACACACACACACAGCACAGCGCTGCCTCTGACTGTCCATCTCTATCTGCTGTTTTTGCGAGAAGCATGCCTAGACCTCACCCCTCACCTTCTACTCACAATTAGAAGGACACACACACACACACACACACACACACACACACACACACACACGCCTTCATTTTCCTCGCAAAAAGACGACTGGTCTCTGACCTCTTTCAGCCCCCCTCCCGCCTCCACCTGTTTTCCCTCTATCCTCCCTCTCTCCTCTTCCTCTTCTTCACCTCATCCTAAACCTTTTTTCCTACTCCTCCTCCCTCTCCTCTTCGTCTCCACGTTAACCTTCCTCCTCTCTCTTTTTCTCCTCCATCTTTCCAATCTCTAACTCCTCTCAAACTTTCTCTTCCCATCCTCCTCCTCCATCTTCCTCCATCCCATTTGTCTGATTCCTTTCATCTTCTCCTGCAGCTTCTTATTTTAAGTTCATCTTTACCACGTCTAGTTGGAATATTGCTCTCTCCTTCTCTATCTCTCTCTCTCTCTCTCACACACACACACACACACACACACTTTTTTCACTTCAGCAGTACTGTACTGTGTTACACATTTTAGAGGCATTCATTGTTTTGTAATGTTTTGCTCATGTTTTAGTAGAACCAGAGATTATCAGTCAAACTATCAAACTTCTTTCAGGTTTACTTTTAGTTGTCTGCATCAGATCTGTGCTTCACTAAATTACATTATAATCCCAAAAAGCTTCCATCTGCATACACAGATGACCATGCAGGGATACACACAAAAATAATTTAAACATGAGCTTTAATGCACAGAAACATTTAAACACATTGTATATGCATGGACACACAGCACACACAGCATGCATATCTTAGCGCACACATGTTGCTGATGTGAACTGGCCTTTTTAACCACACCATGCTGTTTTATTGTGGCAACATCTGACCCACTATAAAAGCCTTTATATATAAGAAGCAGTAACAGCAAAAAAAAAAAAAAGCATTAAGTTTGAATATCATATGTAAATTCATTTGTTCAGTTTGATGAAGGTGGATTTAAAAGAAAGAAAGAAAGAAAGAAAAAATGAGCAAATGCTTGACAGAATAAAGGAGCATCAGCATCTTTAAGACACACCAACACAAACACATATGCACCCTGGGGACCTCCCCCTGCTAGAATCTCAACCTTTAACAAACCACCACCCCCCATCTTTGTTGTCCATCAGAGTGGTTTGTTTTAAGCATCACCATCAGTCCCATCACCCCTCTCCCTCCATGGTCAAGTTCAAGGGTCCTCTACAAACACACAGGGTGGTTGTGTGGAAAGGGGGTGGGGTGGGGGGTTGAGGTCAACAGTTCCCTGGGACTATAAATGCACAAGGCATGGACACCTGCAGGCGTACATGCTTGTGCACCAGCCACACACGGACACGCTCACCCTTCTCACATGGAAAGACACGCATATATATATATATATATATATATATATATAATATATATATATATGAACGTAACACAAACACGTGCACAAAAATATTCACCAGTTTTTTTGGAGGAAAATTCACAGGACCATGCGTTTTGACCTGTAAAAAATAAATAAATGAATAAATAAATAAAATCTACTGACACCTACACACTCATCCCGGTGCACCTGCTTCTTCAAGGTCTGTCGGCTGCAGTCAAAATGGTGGACACAATAACACCGGGCTTAGCTTTGATTCCTAATATGGAGGAAACAATTCTATTTTTCCGTGGGGCTGCTGATACTGAGAGATAGAATTCAACCTCTCTCTCTCTCTCCCTCTCTCATACACACACATGTACATACACACACACACACACACCACACCCTATCTCGCTCCCTCTTTCTATTCCTCTTTCTTGATATATCTGGACATTACTGTGTGTGTCAGCTTCAGCAGAAACATGGGGAGAAGGGGGGAAGAGACAGCGGTTGTGACAGACACATCCAAAAACATGAATCCTTTTCCAGAAATAAGAGAGGGGAAATATTGTCATGTTGTGCGATGACATTAAGGTGGAGAAATAAATTCTTTAATTTGAGCAGACCCTCAGTCAACATAGCTTCCTGCTAGAATTGTTGTTTAAATTCTATAAAAAGCTTTAAAATGACATGTAAAGTTAACATATTTGTATGAGAATTGTCGTCTTATATTTTTACTGGTATACTGAATAATACTGGGAAAAAAAGAAACTTTAGTTCTGCTCTGCTAAGATTTATTTGCATTGTAAATGCAATCTGCATGTCTATCTGCAATTATTTCTAATTAATTTTCATCTAATTCTTAAGAGACTATTTCAGCCCTAGAATTAACACAAAAGAACTTCCTGCCTCAGTTCTCTCACCAAAGATAATTATAAAGTTAAGAGGGTTTGCTAATTTAAAAATGCTATCTGCATGACATCAAATATACATCTTTGATCTCACGCTGTCCCTGATGGTTAAATGCCTTTAATTATATTCCAAAAAAATTAACTTTCTCTGAATAATTAACAGTGACTCTTCTTTTTGTTTGTATGTAGAGTGTGTTGCATACTTTTTGCTTAATTAATTCCAGTGACAAACAAACTCCCAGTATATACATACTATTATACAAACGTGCAGAAAATCCATCAGTTGCATATTAAAACAGTGCACTGAATTGTGCATTCCCAATGAAATTGCCTTTATGCAATACGTGCAAATAGTGCAATAGCTTTGCCATTCCACACACATGTGACTTGCACTTGGAGCAATTTCCCTAAATCTCTGCATACCGTGAACCATAATCCTTACACATTGTGAAAATTGCACAAAGCACACATATGACCCACATGTGTTCTTGACGATCAGGGGGGACCTTCTCCATATCTCATTATATTCCCCTATAGCATATCAGCATCTCCCTAGGTGAATGTGTATACATACAGAAAGAAAGAGAAAGAGTCAGATGATTCATATTATCTTTATCACCCGGCTACAGGAGCCGGCTCGCCTCCCCTCTTTCCTCCTCCCCATTATGTAAAACTATGGATTACGTTTGGTATGCGCATGAATCCTGCATTCAGAGGTGTGTGTTTGTGTGCATGTGTGTGTGTGTGTGTGTGTGTGTGTTAGTGACTTTATAGCATGTGTTTGAGAGGAGAGGGGGAGTGGGGTGCATATACATCCATGCATGCATGTATGCATCCATGCAGAGACCCCCACCATCTCTCTCTTTCTCTCTCTCTCTCCATCTATCATGCATCCATAGGTCTATCAGCTTTGGGAATGAGGTGTGGAGAGAGAGGAAGGGGCGAAGGGTAAGGGGGGGGGGAAATAAATTTAGCCCCCCTACTTTAAAAATGCACATACATTTCCATACATTGAAAAGGCAGTGAGGTGCACACACCCTTGCTGCTGTATCCCCAATATGCGTCCCCTCGTCACAGGCGTGCACACACACACACACACACACACATACACACACAACCACACACACACATAGGCACACATGTACCCCAAAACACCAAATACAGGAAAGATGAATGTGTGTGTCCCGTTCAGTGGGTGCGGGTGAAAATCTACCCCTTGCCATATTTATCTTCATAAGAGCAGAAGGTGCATGCGTGTTTGTCATTATACACACTGGTTGTGTGCCTGGAGTCTGTGTGTGTTTGTTTTTTCGTGTGTCTGTGTGTGCATAAGTTCATTTACCTCACCTGAAGAAAAAAGACCCAAGCTACTCTCCTGCGGTATAAAAAAAAAAGCCCAACAACATAGATTTTCTTGATTCCTCAATGTAATGCACATCAAAGTGTTGCAGCATGTACTGCAGGTCCAAAATAAGCAATTCAGTCAATCGAATGTCTCAGGAGGAACGTCTCAGGAGTACCTTCACACTAAATTCGCAATTCCCAAACTCCTTCCTTTTTTCATTTCCATACCAAAATGTATTTGTTGATGCATAGATTCCAAATAGTTTATAGTCTATTTGCCATCTGTCATGTAGCAAGGCTTTCAGATACCAAAACAACAACCACAACCTTTCCCTAAAAAGCAGCCGAAACACCCACCCCTTGTAGATAATGATGGCCTGTCGTGAGAGAGGAGAGAGAAACACGGGTGTGGTATTATTAAGCTAGACTAGTTTGTTCAGGAGAAGTGTTTTTGGCTTTTAAAAAGTTCCATTTTGCACTCCCCAGGTGCCACATATGGGGTACCCCAGGGAGGCGTGTGTGTGTGTGTATGGGGGTGGGGGGTGTATTATGTGTGTGTACTCTAAAATATTCTGACTGAGCTGTCTAGCGGCTCACAGAGCAGGAAGATGTGTCCTGTCTCCTGCATTCAAATGTGAGTGGGTTTTGGAGAGCAAAAAGTAAACAGATATGCTTGCTTGAACACACATATGAAAACGCGTGTATGCGCGCACCTGCTGTCTCGACATGTATGCATGCATGTATGCACAAGCACACACAAATACTGTATGAATATGAGCACAGCACATGTGAACACAAGTCATGTGTGTGTCTCCCCATCTGCTGTCCGTCCGTAGGTTCCACCTATCTGCCCATCAAGCTCATCACTAGAACGCCCGCTCAGCTCGGCCACGCTGACAAACACAGTGGTGTCAGTCAACTGATAAATATTTAAAAAAGACTGTTTCATATGGGACCGTTGTCAAGGAGCTAGTCATCACGGACATGCCCTTTCATAGCCTGCAATGCTTCGGTTTTATATGGCAACGTAAACCTCTGCAGGTCTACGTTCTCAATTCACTCCTTAAGCTTTTTAATGCTTTTCCATATCACACCTGCAATATATGGGCTGTAACATAAGATAGCCCAAGACAATGAGCTGTCCAGTTGCCGAGGGGGTTAGCTGACGGCGTGTTACGAGGGAGGAGGCAGGAAGGATAGAGAGAGGTCGAGCGAAGGGTAGGATGGGGCCCTTCAAACAAAATATGACCCTTAAAAAGCCTGGCCAATTGTGCGATCCAAATCTTCCCTGCTACCATATTTCCTCCTACTCCCCCCTCCACTCTCGCTGTTGTCCCTCCTTCACTTCCCTCTTTACTCACTCAATCCGTTCACACACAGATGTGTTGTCTGTCATGACCATGATGATAAATTAGCGCGGGTGCTGCTGGTGAAATAGGAGCTGGTGTCTGAGTGCAGAGGGCGATCCAGTGGACAATGCCAGGGATGAACCACTGATAGTTCAGCTGTGGCTCGATCTGGAGAAATGCTTTGGATGGGACCGTGTCTGAGTTGTATTCGTTTCCAGTACAGCTACAGTGTCACTGTGTGTTACTTTATGTGAAAGGTTTAATGGCCAAAAAAGATTTTAAAAATACTTTTCAGTCACAGGATGTGTATTTCTTCTTTTTCATTTGTTATTTTCCAGAAAAATAGCCTAAATCTAAAAGCGGCAATGAAAAAATAATTTTTTGGAAACCAGAAACAACATTAGTGCAGCTCTTAAGGTGAATGCATTGCTTTCATGAAAAATAAAATGTGAAAAACAAAACAAAAAAAAAAATGGAAATGTGCAACTCTGAGGGAGAATGACATGCCTAAGTGTATGTTTATACCTGTACTAGCAAGTACGATCACCAGAGTCTTTGGGTGCAACAGAGTGGCCTTGTCGTGTTACCTGGAGTGCTGCAAAAAAAATGGTCTACGTATGTCTATCTAGCCATCTATCTATCTATCTATCTATCTCTCTCTCTCTATATATATATATATATATAGTTTGTGTGTGTGCGCATGCATGTGTTTTTTTGGTGGAGGGGCAGTGGGGCAGTGGGGGGTTGGGTGGATGTTTGGTTGGAGGGGGCTGCATGCCTGTGTAGCTTTTTTTTTTTTTTTTTAGAGTGTGATTCTTTTACCTGCAGGCTTTGGTTTTTGTGTGCCTGTTTGTGTCTATGCTTGCGTTTCTGTGTGTGTGTACAGACATGTGTTTCTCATGAAGGCCCATGCCGGGCAAATTAATTCTCAGAAGTTGCGTGGCGGGGGCTCTCCTTCCCTTTGAAATGGGGCATACTGCTCCCTGTAATCAATAAGTCAAGCCATCTCGGCCGCATGTTGCAACCCCCCGGCACACAGATGAAGAAGCCCAATTTACTCATCATAAATTCTGATTCCCACAATAAATATGAGAGGAGGTCCCACGGTATTAGAATATCTGGAATCTCAGGGGCGTTTGAAATGCCGACTGGCCCTTGCCTTGGCCTGGCGTTGCTTTGTTGCTTAGAATATGTGTTTTGTGTTGAATAATAATGATGTGGGGTCAGGAATATTTATTTCTGATCTGAGAGAAAAAAAAATTCAAAAGGTACTTTTATTAATGAAAAAAAAAAGACAATCTTTTTCCATACCAGCACTGACACAACACAACATACAACATCATATCAAATATATTTTCTCATATTCAGTGAAAACACACTACATGCATCCTAGAGATTTTTGTCTACCTTTTGACAAAATTTCTGGGTTTGTTAAAATCTTGGCATTTTCTAATGAACCTCGACAGGCACCTCCAGACAAGTGGTGACGTGTGCGGGCGAAGGCATGTGACGTCGGGGGACACGTTAATCTAACGGACAAGTGCTGTCTCTCCTGTTTAAAGGCACTCTGCTCAGTAGGTCCAAGCACATGACAGTGACCTGGGGAGGGGAGAGTGTGGCGAAAATGTGACACACCTACAGAGGGTGGGGTGGGGGCTGCTGAATTGGTTCCTTGAACAGGGGTTAGTTGAAAGGAGGAGGGCAAGTATAAAGGGTAGAGGCAGACGATTTTTTTCACACGTGTACTATTTTTTGTTGGTGATTGCTTCATGCAAAGCTAGCCCACCTGTTTACAAGCATTACTGTTGTCAAGTGGCAGTGTATTTGTATGCATGCCTGCATGCACATCTGTACAAGTGTGCATGTGTATGTCTGCATTAGCGTGCGCAACTATGATTTAATGCAACACGGCATCCCCAACACCAGTGGCGCTCTATCTATCTTCTTTTTGGCAAGGACTTCCTGCTCTCCCGAGTGGTTCCGTTGTTACATGACATTTATGAGGCTCCCATGAGCCCCGGCGCATGTTGCCCAGACAACTGAGACAGCTTCAGCACCATGACAACAAAACGCCAAATACTGTCGTGGCCAAATGTTAGTGGCCTGCTGCCAACATGGCGGTTGAAACTGTCCAGAGAGCAAAGCAAAATTTTAAGAAAAGCTTGTTCCAGTAGATAAGAAGAGAAAAACACAGGACGTGAGATGATAAGAAGAGAGGACAGGAGGAGGACTTCAAGAGGAGACTGAATTTAGCAAAAGCAAACTGGAAGTGAAAGTCGTTTTCCAAGCTAGTCGATACAGCTGTCTTCATTTGTAAGGCGGTGTTAAGAGCACTAATTCCTGACCTGTTAGTTACATCTGAGAAGCGAGAGCTGTGTCAGGTGCTAATCCATAAGTCTGCTGCTAAGTGGTTCATCAGCGAGTGCCTGAGATCGAATGTCACCAATTAAGATGCCTAAATGCCTGGCTAATTGTGCTCAAAGTGTAGTGCTCTGTCTCTCACATGATCGCACATGATTAGAGACAGAACACACACACACTACACACACACACACACATACTACACTGACACACAGACACCTAGCTAATCGTGGGCAGTTCAGTTGTGAAGCTTGACATGAAAGCAGCTGTAAGTATAGGAGAGAACACAAGGTTTGATTGGCAAAACAATTTACCCACATAGTCACATTATTAGCAATTAAGATCAAACACTTAGAGCCTTATTGGCCAATAACACTGATGGAAGTTTTTAATGGCTGAGTACTGAAATAGAACAGTTTGTGAGCAGAAAAATTAAAGTAAGCTACAACAAGCTGAAGAAAAAATACAATTAAATCTACAGGCAATTAAATTGAAAGTAAATCTCTTTGCTGAGGGTATTCATGGAACCAAATTCAAATATTCACAACACCTACACAAGAAAATCATATTCCGTAGCAAATATTTTGATATTAAATCTTATAATACTGATTTATTCTTAGGTTCTAAAAAACATCCTGTCACTGGTCAGTGTACTGTTTCCTCTGCACCAAATATAACACTTATAAGTGTGCGTTTGGAGGAGGAGACATCCAGTGAAGAATGAGAGCAGATAGCATCTGCTCCGGGCCTCTCCCTGCCTTGGCCCACAGGTCTGAGGAGCAAAGCGAATTGTGTCTGAAAGGGGATGATACCCATCGGAATGTTAATGGTGCTGAATATTTCAGAGGTGGGATCATCACATGGCAGAAGGAGGGCGGGTGGGTTTCCCGAAAGCATTTAGTGGTCGAAGTTCCTCTCTGTTATTGTAAACCCAGAGTCAAAGATGATTTCAATGCACAGCTAACAAGGCCCAGTTGCTGTCAGGGAGGTTTGAGATGCCCCCCACCCCCCCACCCCTCTCTTATAACACACTGAAAAGCTTGCTGGAATTTCAAATGGCTTTGATAATTTTCTAATTCTGATAATTTTCTATTATCAGTTCTATTGTCAGCATAGCTTATTAGTTACATTATTTAGTTAATGGAGCGACCAGACAAAACTGAAACAAAACAGAAATATCTTTTTTCTTCCTTTGTCTGAACTGGATGTGCATAAATCTCAGGATGTGCGGCTTTTTGTAAAAGAAGCTGCCTTCAGACTGAAATCCATTCAATAGCAATAAACACAGGTAACTCATATTCCTTGTGGCTCTTTTACAGTATTTGTCATGATGAAATATCAACTAGCATTACACATATGGTAAATCCAGTTACCATGGCTCTATGACATAAGTAGTTCTTAAGGCTTTTTTAAGCAAGAAAGAAAAATCATGGGAGCCATAAAAAAACAAGGGGATTGCCCCAACAGTGCTTATAAACATCTGGCAACCACTACGGTACCTTTATTTCAGCCAAAATGACTGGTTGTGTTAGCCTTGAGAGAGTGAGAGAGAAAGAGGAGGGATATGCTCTAGGAGGCTCTTTTCTTACCAAAGTGAAATAGAAGTTCTTTGAAGAAAAAAAAGGGAAGATAGAAAAAGAAGAAGCAGGAGGAAGGGACGGGGTCTAAAATTAAGAAAATTATTGCATGCTCCCAGATGTGTGCAAGGAGGATGACCTGGGAAAGTCAAAGTTGTCCCCCATCAATCATTGCCATATGCTTCTAGAGAAATGGATCCTGCAGGACACTTCATATTCTTCTTTCTGATTAGTTCATTTGAGAGATGAAGAACGGGGGGAAAAAAATGGATGGTGGAGCTCTCCGAAAATGGACTGCCCCGCTGTAACCCAAGAACAGAGAGGGTTCAATGTCAAAATTAAGGCCTGTTATTTAAGACTTCAGGGATCATTTTTTTGTCGGTCTCTTCCTCACTCACCCGCCGCCCCCACCCCCCACCCCACCTGTGCTCCATCTTTTCCTTTCAGGGGTTGGTGTCAGAGAGCGATAGAGTGAAGGCAATGTGTTCTTAACTCTGATCAAAGGAGGGAGAGAGGAAAGCTTTTCTAATGACTGGCATTCACTCTCCTTTCTTAATCCATCTCTCCTCTTTCCCTCTCCTGTCTTCCATCTCTCCCCTCTCTCTTCACTCGCCTTTCTCTCTCAGGGCATTGGTAATTATCGGTGAGGTCTTAGTGACTGCAAATGAAATTACCATTTAAGAGAGAGGGAGAAAGAGACATCCCCTTTGCCATAGGAGAGGGCTTAAGTGAGGCGGCTAGGGTTTCAGCTATTGATTTTTAAACTGCTACATCAGAGAGTGTAATGCTTTCATAATTTCAAATAAACTGTCTGGTTACGAAGTACTAATGAGAGAAAGAGTGAGAGCAGACTGAAAGAAGTAAAAGAACGATGGGGGGTGAATTTTAAGTGCTGACGTGCGTATGGGGAAATTAAACTAATGCATTGGTGAGACAAAATGATCAAAGTGCCAATAATCCTGCAGCAACTGGTAGTTTTTAAGAAATGTATGATGTCACCCTAAATATTTTCTGATGATCAGGGTGTTAATTAATGATGAACAAATGTTTATTACTTTTAACATGATTTATTTTACATCCAAAAAACACCAAGAGGTAACAAACAGAAATGGAAAATGTCGAATGTGTCCTGATTTCTGTTCCCACAAACACCGCCATTCAGCTGGAAAAATATATTTCTCCAAAAATATCCAATTTCCAGTTCCCTTTTAAAAAATATGAGCGTGCTAGGTAGTAACTCTTTTTCGCAGATGTAAGTCACATATTCATGAGGAATTTCAAACGTGTGATACGTAAAATAATATTTTTGTCTAAAGGTAATTGGAAGTAATGACAGTTTTTCTACTGATAGAATACAGGAAGATAATAAAGATGAGGAATAGAGAAAGGAAGATGGATTTTTGGATGACACTGCATAAACTCAAATCTGTCCCTCTCTCCACCTCTTCTCTCTCTCTCTCTCTCTCTCTCTCTCTGTTTCCCCCTCTCTCTCTCTCCCTTTCTCTCTCACCACAGACCGCAGGCCGTTGGAGGCAGCTTAGAAATCTCTTACATCTGGAAGAGCCATAATTCATGGGATTTGGCCTGACAGCCATGACAGGCATTGGGGCGGCCAGCAACAACTGTCTCCTGTGTTAGCAGCAGAGTGTGTGTGTTAGCTCTCTCTGTGTGTGAGAGAGAGAGACGGAGAGTGAGAGACAAAGAGCGACAATATACAGAGTGTGTATATACTTGCAAATTTTTATATATGCAGGGATCTCGTGAAGATTAGACCCACCTGAATAAGGTTTGCTGAACTTTTTATTTCTGCAACTTAGTTTGGACACTTATTAGACCTTATATTTATGTTTATATATATATATAGTTTTGGATATATATATATATATTATATATATTATATATATATATTATTATATATATATATATATTTACTCAAGTTCTTTTTAGTACTGTGCTATTTTGTCCTACTTTTCCCACAACATTACAGAAGCAAACATTCTTATTCCGCTGCATATATTTCACAGCTGTGGCTGCTTTACAGATTCATATTTTCACACAAAACATATGTGCAACAACTAAAATATAATGTATTGTTATAAATTAAACTATTCAACAGGATAAAGAGTAATTCAATTCAATTCAACAAGATGTAATAATATGCTGGTTCAAATAATGCATCTGAACACAATGACAAATTTCTAACAGTATAATACATTTTGAATATAATATATATCATACAATAATATAACACTCTAAAAGGGACCATTCTGTAAAAACAACTTATTTTTTAGTGAGCACAATTTGAACATTTTGAATGCAAGATATTACCTTTAACATAGTATTTTTACAATGTGGTATTGTTACTTTAACTTACATAAAAGTTTTGGATATTTGTTCTACCACATGTAATATTAAGTGTTATAAAATTGACAGAAATAGTATGACAATTCAGAGAGAGGACTAATAAACTAATGTTATTCTTAGACATAGAATTTATCGAAGATTACCCACACTACTGTACATACATCTAGCTCCTGCACACAACTGTTTACACACTTTTCTACATACGTATACACTCGCACACACAACCCGACTTGCAACAGAAAAAGCAGTGCTGTCCATGTGTTTCATGGCGTGCCAGAGGCTCCCTGTGTCGGCCCTAAATATTACACACAGACAGTAGCTATCACTTCCAAGCCTAAAATCCCACATTCCACATTCCTGATTCCAGCGGCTCGCCTGCTAAGCTGGGCACCACATGAAGAGCCATTGTTAGAGAGAGAGGGGTCATGTATCTCTCTCGCTCTCTGTCTGTCTGTCTATCTCTAGCCCTCCTTCTCTCTCTCAGTTTGTCCCTCCGCCCATGTATCTCTCACTGTCATAGTCTCTGTCTGTGACTCTCTTGCTCCGTCTATCTTTCTGTTTCTCCCTCTGCTGGTTTATCTTTATCTCTCTTACTTATTCCTTCTCTCCTCCGCTGTGCTTTGTCGCCCACTCTCCCACTCAGTTTTTCTACCGTCTTGCATTTGTTTGTTTATTTCTTTCTATACCTTGCTCAGCCTCCTGTCTCCTACTGATGCTGTTTGTCTGTGGCCCTCCTTCTCTCTACAAGACTCTTACTTTGCTTTCTGCCTCTTTTCCTTTGTCTCTCTCTCTGTATCCTGCTGTCTGTCTCTCCGTCTCCCTCTCCCCCTGTGTCTCCAGATATTCATGTAGAGATTTTCTCACATGTTAGATATAGATTTATGACCACAGCCAGATCCCCGTGGCCACTAAATTTGATACCATCCACTAAGCCACATTGTTTTTTTGTGTGTTTGGGCTCGTCTGTTGTGTGTGACTGTGGGTAAGTATGTATGTGTGTGTCTGTGTGTGTGTGTTCATGCATTACAAGGTGGAGGCGGGTGACTTTTAAAGGGTTAGCTTGGGTACGGTGGGTGCAGAGGAGGAATTTACAGTTTATTGAAGCACAGCAGCCAGGTGTGTCTATGTGTGTGCATGTGTGTGTGTTTGTGTGTGTGCGTGTGTGTGTGTGTGTGTGTGTGTGAAACAGAGAGAGAAAGAGAGAGAGAGTGCCTGTGGGTGCCAGGTGACCAGGCTAACCTCTTGGCTGGTGTTTTGGATTTAGCCTTTGGATAGCGGTGAAAAATAAAAATGGAATGCTTTTTCAATTACAGATCAGAAACAGAGTGAACAAAGGCAGGAGTAAAAGAAAAAAGATGAGTTATTGGGATCTAACATATCAAGGTTTCTCTGAGGGGCACATTCTTAAAATCTGAGTGCATTAATTTTGACTTTCAGAACATTTCGCTCTTGAACATTTGGAGAGTTTGTCAGAGTCTCCTAATTCTATTCAGATGCGGAAATGATTTATGTCACACTAAGAAGTTGCTGTATTTTAAGAAATTATATGTAAAAGTCATGCATGAAAATTTGTGAAAAATATGAAAAGAAAAAAAAATCTTATTTTGCTGCTTTTGTTTTTATTGCTATTTTATTCATATTAATCACGTCTTATAATCTGATCCCATCATGCATTGTGACATCACACTACCGAGCTGTATTATATTTTAGCACAAAAGCATGCACGCACATGTAAGTGCAAAAATAGTACACAGATAGAATAGAATATTAAGACACACCGACGCACACCTGTGGAAGCCACTGTTACTGAGTTGTCTTTTTTTTGTTATTAATTCTGACAGTAGTCAGTTTAAAGGTACTCGTCCTCTGCCATGCATATTTTATTGGCTGTAGGTGGTATTTGTTGTGTATTTATGTCTGTTTATTCTTTCCTCCGTTCCTTCAACCCATTCTACAAGTTGTCAAGGGTGGAGCATTTAAAATGGCATTGTCGAGTACCGAGAATTGTAATATTGTTGTTTGTCTCTGTGATGTGAGATGGTATTCGCCTTTTGATGTTTGGCTAGGAGGAAATACACAAAATAAAAGCCTTGCGAGATAAAGGTGTGTTTTTGCACATGTTTGAGTGTGCGTGTACGTGTGTTCCCTCAAACTGTTTATCTGTCAGTCAAACAGAGTGTGTGCTCATTGTTTGCGCTAGTGCATGTGTTTGTGTACACTCAGGTATTCTGTGTGCATATGTGTGTGTGTTTGTGTGTATGTGTGTGTCCGCATTCACATCTAAAAGCCATATCTGGCTTCAGATCAAATGGTGTATGAAGGAAGGGAATGACAGAGAGAGAAAATGATAGCTCTTTAATGTTACCTATCCACTCTCAAACCCAAATATAAGACCAGGAAAACATAGAATAGGCAAGTGTGTTTTAGGGGAAAAGAAGTGACATGAAACACTTATGTAGAAAAGCTCTGAACATGACACTGGCTTTGTAGCGGAGAGGAAAATGTCTCACCAAACGGAAAGAAAGAGGGTAAATTGGATGGAAGGAAGAGAGAAGGCAGGGGCACAGAATGAAACAGCGACATGCACTTTATTGTTTGTTTGTGCACGTCAAGGTACAGTGATATTTTGTTTTTTGACTGAATACCAACTATTTCATGTAACTCACCTTTTGCTCGTTTTTCTCATTCTGCTCTGAGGTGTCTAAACTTTCGCTGTCATCGCTGTGCGGTAAAACTTGCCTGACGACTGCATTCATGTGCATATAGTTTTGTTCATTCATGTTTTGTTTTAAATTACTGCATTATTGTTTGAGAATAACAAATTTACTAAGCTAATATTTTTAAAAAAGAATAATTGTACTGCTAGGAATTAGCTTGTCAGAGAAAATATACTTATTAAAATGTACTTATTACAATCCCTCTTTACCTTTGTCCTTCCTATTTCTCCTATTTCTAGCAGTTATATAGCCTGAAAAGGATGAAAATATTTACTTTCTACACATTCCTCTCCTCTTTTGATCCTTGTCATTCACTTATTTTCTCTTTTGCCCTCTTTCTCCTAAATCTGAACAAGTAATTCCTGTGACACAGTTAAGTAAAAAATAAAGGTATTTCTATCTTCCCTACATTGGCTACTGTCTTTCTCTTGTGTGGTTGTTTAACACAGACGTGCACCCACCACTCATTCCTACACACACACACACACACACACACACGCACACATGTTCAAATCCTCCACATACCTCCCCTTGTTGCAGGCCTCGCCCCCTTGTCTCACTCTTTCTCCTCACCAGGAAATTAACCTTGACATTTCCAAGACATAATTCCCTCTAATAAAACTGTGTGTGTAAATATATATAAACAAACGTGTGAAATATTCATAGAGGGAGCCATATGTGAGGAGGGCCTGCATATCAAAGCCGAAGGCACCACTGGGGAGGGATTTCTTTCCCTATCTGCCATCTTAACACAGCCATCATCCAAGGATCAAGTTCCCGCGATGAACATTACTTTCCGTAGGCCCGTTGTTACATTGAATAGAAACCTTCAGCGCGGATAAATGAACAGTCTGCCTCAGATGTACTGCCTATTCAAAGACAGAATAAGAATTAGAATCACTATAATGGACAAAGTGCAGGAATAGAGGGATGTTGAATGCTCAGTGAGACATATTGACAGCTCACAGCCTAATAAAAGATATTCTGACACATTTCAAGGACAACAGGACCAATGATACGCCATGCAAAGGGAAAGTGTAAAGTATAATTTGGACAGAGAAAACTGGTTAAATTATGTATTTATTAGAACTATGGCACCAGTAGTCTATTCAAAGGATATATTTATAGTGTGCCTATATGTATTTTCTATATGTGGAGAATCAGTCCAATTAGGCCATTATGGCAGTATATCTGCGAAGTCACAACGTACCACATTCCCTTCTAGCTGTGCTGTATACTGACATTCAAAACTGCTATAATGCTGAATGCCTGTCAGCATAATGTAGCTATAATATTTTTCTATCAAAACCTGATTTCACAATGGTAGATATATTTTCAGGCGATTTTACTATTGTGAAACAATGTCAGTGTGTGGCCATGTGTGTACTTCCCATACATATTTGTGATCTTTGCACATGTGCATGCACGCTTGCATGCTCCCATCATGATGGAATGACAGTGATGCGAATCCAAAATGGCTAGTTTTAGTATTTGGACACTGGGGTGAGGTTAAAATGAGGCAGGAGGAATACAGCGGTAGAGAGAAACAGAGAGAGAGAGGGAGCACGGGAGAGGTTGAGGGAAGTGTGCGTGAAGGTAGCAATCGTATAATACCATCATGGAACGCCATCACTCCCCGTCTGACCGGCCTCATTTTAGGGCAATGGAGCTCCAGAGGAAAAGGCGCCAATGGCACATTATTCTGCCTTGGAAAATCACCCTCATGTTTTTATTCATGCCTGCACCACAAACAACAACAGAATTTGATTTCCAGTGTAAATATTCTGGACCAATACAGAGATGGAATGACTTATTTGTGAAAATGCGTGCATCAGAGAGAGAATACTATTTTTCATGAGATAGATAGATAGATAGATAGATAGATAGATAGATAGATAGATAGATAGATAGATAGATATTCTTGGATCGTTCTAATTAGTGGCATTCGTTTACATTAAAGCATGGGGATTTGCCATAGATAAATAATATCTGATATCACACCAACTTGTGTACTGATGTTGGAAAAACAACCTAATGAAACACCTCTGATCATTTCCCAGTGTAATGGCATTTCCATAACCCAGTCCTGCTCTAATCACTATCCCTTCCTGCTGGGCCTGTGTCATATCCTGCAGAGCCCGACGACGGTTAACTAGGATGAGGTACATGTACCTCCCGCAGATTACACGCTGATGTCTCCACGGTGACAGAGGCCCTTCGTGTTGATACCCAGAGCTCGGTGTGACTTGAGGTCCTTAACGTGATGGTTAGATAAATGGACTGGCAGATGATCAGCAGCAGTGTGCACTTGTAACACTGAGAGAAAGATAAAATGTAAACCACAGCCTAATTCCGTACAGAGGCAACAGACACTAAACAAGTGTGGACTGAGAGGAAAGAAAAACAAACAAACAAGATAAATAGCATAAAATAATTTATGGATTTAACTGACACGGCACACTACCATATATACTGTACTATATGTTATTTCAGCAGTGGAATAAAATGTAAATGCATACATTTACTATTCAGTTTTTCATTTTTATCAGTCATTTATCCAAGACTTTGACTGATTACTAACTACTGTTACCTTACAATGCTGAAAAAAATCAATCTAGGTCAATCCAATATGTATATATACATTCCATCACTCTCTCATTAAATTACAGGCATTTCAACAGAGGCGAACCTTTCAATCTTACACCTCACAAGATGTAACATAGAGTTGCTCTTTAAAATTGACCACTATCACAACTACGTGTGCAAATATGCATATTTACAAATGTAGAACACTTAAAGTTTTCTTATATTTCCATAACATTTGTATCACAACTTTCATTCAAAGATGTGAAGCTCCAAACAGTCAGGAGAAAGATGATGCTTACAGTTTTGCATGCTATACAAAGAGTTAATTATACCTATCGAGAGTTTCTCAGGGACTTCACAACATTGGACTCACATCACAACACAACTCTATAACACCTGTCACTGAAGTATAGATCTTTGAAGATGTTTGTGTCTCTGAAAAGGCAAAGAAACTGCATCGTCTAGGAATATTGCTATTCACCTTCAGTGCTATTCAACTGCCCAACCACCCATCCTTGTTTATCTAAACATTCCTACAAGATCAATTAATACTGCTCAGGAGAGGCCAAAGTCTCTTGTTAACAGTTTGTATTGAGGTGCCACTTGAAGGTAATCAATCGTAGGATCTTGCCAGATTCTGAAAGGTAACCTTGAGATTTGTGCACAGAGGGCCAAAGCCTGTAAAATATTGCACTCGAATCAACTGAATGACTATGTAAGTACTTAAATTCTTTACAGTCCCAATTTATATTGCTTCAGAAAGGTATAAAAGCAATATCAATAAAGGACTTACAATTACTGTAAAGAATATTGGTCTATGATGTCTTCAGCGCGGGCAAAACACCTGAACGTGGAGGATGCTTTAAAATAAGCATTCTCACACAGAAAGTGCAACTGCCTTTTTCTATCAGAGTGCCACTGTAATTTGTTGCTTTTATTTATCTTTGATCTGCTAGGACACATAGGGTCAGTAGATGTATATGTGTTCAAATACCAACACCTGCATACAGTATCTGCATTCTAAGAATAGCACTGAAAAGAAAGAATATTTAAGATTTAAACTACAACAGATCTAGGAACATGTCTAAAGGCCTTTTGAGGCCTAAATCCAAACCTTTCAGCGAACATATAAATATAGCTGTGACTTCATCTCATCTTTTAACCAGAAGATGTTGTTTTCTTTCTTTCTTTTTATATGTCAAAATCCCACAACTAGACTGAATATCTCGTCTATGTCCCACTCCGGAAAAATCTCAAATATAACTTCTTGTCTACACCACTGCTATATGATATTGTGAAATAAAATATTGACTTCATAAACACAACAGTAGTAAAAATAAACCTGTACCAGCCTGTGTTATGCCTAGCTGCGAGCGTCTTTGCTTTAAAAAAGTAAGGTTGAGTGTGCAAGAAATGTGAAATTCACTGAGAAAAAAAAAAAAAAAAGAATTCCCAGCATGTTGCAGAATACCAATATCCTTAAGCAGGTGGGGTTTTTGATGTATAGACTCCTGCCAGTGAATTGTACAGATGAGACACTTAAGGCAAGACAATAGTGTTATAGATTGTGGCAAGAGTTAAATCAATAGACCTTCTGAGGAGTAACAAGACACCCGGTAGCAAGTGCTACTGCTACACACACATAGGAGGGGCTAGGAAACAAATGAGGACTGGCAGACAGGGGCAAAGACCTCAGTGTCACTGACTAGCCATTAGATGTATGTAGGTGTGTGTCTGTGTGTGTGCATCCTAGGTCAACTCGAAACATGTGTTATGGATGTGTGTAAGTGTATGTGTGAATGTGTTTGTAAGGCATAAGCAAGAGCAGATACCTGTGTTTCAGTTGTACTTTTATCTCTGCTTCTTGGCCCTGTAATCTCCCACTGGGCATCAAAGCAGAGCCTCATCACTAGCTCTACCACACCCCTATATATCCCCCAGATCCCTGTCTGTGAGTGCATGTGTGTGTGTGTGTGTATGTGTGAGTGTGTGTATGTGTGTGAGAGAGAGAGAAAACAGAAATAGAAGAGAGAGAGAGTCTACAAGAATTCGAGAGACAGACAGAGAAGAGAGATAGGAAGAGCGAATTAAAAACAGGAAAAGAGAAACTGAAAGTAGTGCGTATGTGTGCGGGTATGTGTGTGTGTGTGTGTGTGTGTGTGTACATGTGTGAATGACTGAATGAGCCCCTCCTCTCCCCTACAGGCAAGAGGGGGGCTTTGCATGGAGCTTTGGACCGTCACCCAGCCATGGCTGTCATCCAAGCCCAGCCTGCGAGCACCTCTCTAGGGCAGCTTCTGCTAACCCCCCCTGGGTTTTACTCCCTCTTACTCCACCTCCACAGTCTCTTCCACCTCTGATCCAGGATCAGTGGTTCCCGGGGCCCTGATAGGTGTCAAGGTCCATTAACCTGGAGCAGGTCTTATCATATTCATCAGGAAGATCAGAGATCAGATTTATCTCTGTTTTTATCAGATTTGAGGCTTCAGAAAGCTGCCAGAGATGTCATGGCTGTATGGTAATGACACGGAGGCTGGTGACAGACAGCCCAGAGTAGCAGGCTCACTCTAGCAGGTACAGCCGTAGATCCACACCTAGTCATGGGCGCACACACTGCAGAAGTAAATGTACACATGCACTCACAAACACACACACACACCCACACACAAACACAGTCTAATTTTTTTTTTTTTTTCAGAATCTGTCAGCAGTTGCTTGCGCGTTTTTGATGGGGTTGTCAGGTTTGATTAGCTTATGAAACAGGAGTATCTCACCCACTTGACCTTTCTAGGCTTTCCATCTAGAGCTAAATCTAATCTAATGTAAAAACAGTTGTAGCCCATGAGTCAACCTTGTGAGGCATGATGAGCTTTTTTTTGGAGGCAAGTAAAAATGTAAAAGTAAGAAAAAAAAAGTGAAATGAAGTTTGCTTTTCTTCTGTGCACAGAGAATGAAATGTGCATTGTGAGCAAAATATCAAGGTCAATTTATGAGGTAAATCTGGGTGAAATCCATGTTCCATTACTTTTTTTCCATAATTATGTGCGCACAAATCAGGAGGGAGAGGATGTACTGTCAAGACATACACACAAATCACTGAAAATTTGGAGAAAAGGGAGATCATACAAAAGCAGCTGCAATTTAATATCAGATATAAGGATATCTTAATATTTTGTATATTCAGTGTATCTTTCTACTACTTGCTATCTACGTCTTGTGAATAAACATTTCATTTTTATTGACATCTGGCATTTCATGTCCTCATTGAATTCCACCAAATGTCAAATATTTTGATAGCGCATGTTCCGAGGCTAGCCACTTATTTTAATTCAGTGAGCAATACCTCCCACATGACCTCCAACCCTAACCCTGACCTCCAGCTGCTATCCCAAACGTGCTCTCGGGTCGCTAATGAATTATTGCTGACTCATCATGGTCAGCAGTGACTATTCAACCTGACACTTTGGGCTCAAGACACATGGCTATGATGCTCAAATAGTCATTTGGTCCCGCACTCTGTACGCTACACTCCCAGGGGAGGGCTGCGGGTGCGGGGGGGTCTTGTGAGCTCAGGTTTGGGCAATAGAGAAATTAAACTGCCAAAATAAGAATTTATACATGGCAATCTATATTTTGAATGAATGCAGGGAATATTTAGTGGGTAAAAATGGAAACATGTCACTTTGAGTTTATATTATTTTGTCAGACATGGAGAGTACTAAAAAAAAAGTATGTATATCGGGAACCATTTTGTGTCAGTGCATAGGCTTTTGGTTAAAAGAAGAGATACAAAGTCATATATGTGAAAAGGACATGGTGTCATGTGTATGTGTATATATATATATATATATATATATATATATATATATATATATATATATATATATATATACTATATATATACACACACACACACAGAGTGAGAGAGAGAAACAAAGCAGATGTTCAGTAGCCAAAGCACACACATACATACACACACTCTTACACATCTCCTGCAATCTGGGCCTCATCAACATCCTTCTTAGAAAATCACTGTGGCTCTGAAAAGTCATTTCAGCCACAGTAGCAGCAGGCCCTTAAAGATTCATATTCCTATTTACTGTCTGCCTCTCCTCTCATGCACAGTGCACACACACACAAATACACACACACAAAGCTACAGACACAAGCGTGTGCTTGTACACACCAAGCCAACTAACCCAGCAGGTTCATGAATAAAGGAGGGAATTAGAGCGGACCTGGAGAAGTCAGATAGACAGATAGAGGTGGCGGAAGAGAAGAGAGAGAGCTATTAAATTGTATGAAAAGCATCGGAAGGAAGGGGCAAATCTACTGAAGGAAGGCACAATCAGTAGAGATCAACAGAAAAAAAGGGAAATTTAGAACAAGAGAGGAAGGAGGGAGAGAAAAGACAGAACTGAGAGAGGAAGATAAGAACATAAATAGAAAGAAGAAGACATATATACAGCGGAAAAGACAGGGAGGGAGAGAGGGGTGGCCAGTAGTGTTACTCCTAATTCAAATTGCTTGTGTCAATCCTGTGCTGCATGTAGAGATGGCACCAAATGTCCATTTGTCCATGTGTGCATTTGTGAAAAGAGCTAGATTGTTGTGGTAGTGAACATGGCTCAATATGCCAGTTGTAATCTCTAAAACCTATAGATAATCCTAACTCTACACACACATACACACATGCAAGTGCTTACACACACACAAACAATAGAGGGATATTGACTCAAATAACAATTCTATTACCCAAGTAATAATATGTTTTTAAAGAACGCAGCCCATAAATGAATAATGCTCACTGATATGAAACTGCTGCCTACATTACTGAAATCGGAAATATCATTGCACCATAAAATGACATTATGTACACTGAGAGAGAGACAGACAGAAGAACCGAGGAGAAGCTTGATGTTAATTTTCTGTAAATATAAGAAGCAAGAAAATAATCACAAAAACATTGACACATGATGAAAACAGAAAAACGACAACAATAGGGATAGTAAACATCCCTCAATCACCAGAAGGGCTGCAATCATCACAGTATGCTACACTACCACACAGATTTTAGAATGTGTGTGCAGGCTATGCGTGTTTGTGCGTGTGCAAGTGTGTTTATCAGTGTGTATGTGTGTCATAGGGGAGTGAGGCGAGAGGCCGTTACCCTGCACCCAGATAATAACCTGGTTTTATAATGTTGCATATCTATATTCAGGCCAATTCCCCCTGGGGGGGAGCCAGAATAATAATGCTGGCCATTTTACCCCTCCTAGTGGGCGGCCATTTTCTGCCCTGATTCTCAGCATGGACCTCTCCTCATTCCCAAGGTAGCACGTAATGGATGCCGCAATGAGATGGAGTGACACTGTGGTGTCTGAAATGTGAAAAACCTATTTGCCGACCTGCCCTCCCTCAATGGGGTGGCTGGTGGAGATATGGGAGATGTTTATGCCTAATCCTCTTTGCAATTCTATATGTTGTCATTTCTGATGATTGTCTGTATTTACGATAAATTGGCAAATTTAGAAAATAGGTGCAAAATTGATATCTTTTTGTCCAAAACAAACATAATCCCATAAGTGTCCTGAGAACCTATAGCCATACTGTGTGACATCTGAATATCAAAATTGTGTGGAGTTTGCATAAAGCCTCAGAAAACAAAAGGAAAGTGTGTTAGTAAAAATTTAATATGAAGCTGGTTCGTGGCTATGATATTTACACACACACACACACACACACACACATACTTATTATCAAGAGTGAGTTTCTATCAACCATAAAAAAAAAAGAGCGGGATACAAGTTCCAGACAGAATAGGGAAGCAGCAAGTCTCATATTACAAGATTTCATCATCCGCATACAGTGCAAACACAGTTTGTAAGTTGAGGAGTGGAGGAGGTCTAGAATCAGGAGGGACTGGAT